>NW_006256901.1:124827-175450 GCF_000478725.1 Eutrema salsugineum | reverse complement strand
AGAGGATTACGAAGCTTGGAAGACAAGAGAGGTTGCTAGGATCAAGAGAGAAAGAGATGCAAAGGAAGCTATGTTGAGAGAGAGGGAAGAAGTAGACAAGTTGAGGAACATGACTGATCATGAGAGGAGAGACTGGGAGTGTAAGAATCCGATACCTTCTTCATCAGCGGCTAAACCGAAAAAGAAGTGGAAGTTTATGCAAAGATACTACCACAAAGGTGCCTTCTTCCAGGAGGCAGGATCTGCTGGAGCCGATGGTATATATCAGCGAGACTACTCTGCTCCAACTGGAGAAGATAGGTTAGACAAATCGGGTCTGCGTGAAGTTATGCAGGTGAAGCACTTTGGTCGCAGTGGAAGAACTAAATGGACTCACCTTGTCAAAGAGGATACAACATATAGTAAAGAGGATAAAACAAAAGAGGAGGATGCTAAAGATTTGAGTAACCTGTGGGCTTTCAATGGTCTTCTACGTGAAAAATACAAGAGGAAAATGGCAGCCATGAATGCTCCTATTGCAAGACCAAAGGGGAGCAAGAAGATGAAAGCTTTGTGAGACCTAAACTGCACCAAAAGTTTCAATACCTAAACTGCACCAAAAGTTTCAATATTATTGCTTAGCACCTTCGCCAAAATCTGCCAAACGTCTTCGTTTTTAAAAAGTCAATTGACATTCAATTTGTAGTTTACTGATACTTTGTATTTGACATAACTCAGTTCAGGTTTTCAATTAAGATAATATATTCGGATGAGCGCAATAAGTGTCTTTTCTTAAACAGCAAAAAAGTTTAAAGTTCTGAACTAACATTTGCAAAAAAATTTCAAGCTTGTAACAAAGATACCAAAATCATCAATCAGATTTCTAATGGAAGACACAAAAATCTGAAAGCATAGGAACATTTTTGAAAACATCAAGCGGTGCTCTCTCTCTTGAGCTTTGCAAGCTCCTGCCTCACCACACCAGCCCTCTGCAAAGTAACACATGAAATCCATTCAATAGAGTGATTAAGACAAGTTAATGACTATGACTTTGACATATTCCTAAGATACCACTGTCAAATCGACCTAGGATCTATCTATCTATCTTATGGGTATAAACATGGTAGGTAAGGAATCAATTAATCATCAAGGAAAGTGCAATTGCAGTAAAATAGACATCCGATGATACTAACCTTGATTTTGGCCAACATGATCTTGAACCGATCAAAGTCATTGAGGGCAGCTCTTCTCTTCTGCACTATCAGCTTCCTGCCCCATGAACTCTTCTCCCACTTGTTCTTCACATCTGCAAAAGTTTCAAAGGCTTAAGATGACCGGATAATATGACACTTCCAATGTCATACATAATTATGCGTGCAAAACAAAACTCACCAGCTTTCTCCATTGCCTCAATCAGATTCTTCTTCTTCGGCACTCTGTTGATATCAATCACGATATCGGTAAGAGACAGCCTCTTCAAGTTCATCTGGATTCTCTCCATGTCAGGGGCGTCCACAAGAGCCTACAAGTAGACGAGCATAGCAATTAAAAGACAATCAGATACTAAAGACATACAAGAAAGCTCAACACAGTGAAAACAAACACTTAATAACAAACAGATTTCGCAGAAATGCATCTGGTAAATCAATCTTAATAGTGAATTGAGCCCATCATACTACTGAATCACCGATGCAATCCTTTTTTAAATCACAATTACTCAAACTAACAAGATTCAAAGTAACTATATAAACTAAGTAGAGGAATGAGATGCAATCAGATACCATCGACATAACAGAACAATAAGTATAATACAAAGAGAATCAAGGAATTCTGATACAATGAAAACATATGACTTAAAAGCGAACAGATTTCTGAGCAAATGCAGCCTAAAAATTGCATCTTTCGAAAGCAGGTGAGACTCATGATATAACTCAAACAACAAAGGGAGAACCTTTATCAGATCTACAAACTTCAACTGATACATTTTGACTCTTAACCAAATCAAGAAACGCTAATATGAGCTAAAGGATCCAATCAAATTCTAAATGAACTTGGACTAAACCACCCAAAGATAATTACCCTGTTTTGGTCGACGACATCGACGATGACGACGAGCTTCCCATAGTCTTTTCCGAAGTTGACGAGAGCCACTCGTCCTATCTCGACGTATCTCTTGAAAACCTATACAAGGACAAGCAGAATCCATGAACACAGGAAATGTAAACGAAACGATCGAAGAGATCTCTATGAATCCGAAGAACGAGGTTTCACCATTTTCTTCGGTTGAGCTGAACGCTTGAAGGGAAGAAGAGACGAGAGGCGCAAAAGAGAAGTTCTAGGGTTTTTCTTAAGAGGAGAAGAAAACCTAGATATGCATAACTCTAGCCAATTAGGGTTTTTATTTTGGGCCTTGAATCCGATATAAGCCCATCGATTATACCAGAAACCTACTATCGGATACCAATAAGAATGGTTTACAGAAAACCGGTTTGATTCCAGGAAGAGATAAACCGGAGTCACACACATCGGTGAGTTCACACCTTCGTCTCTACCAATCTCTCTCTGTCTCTTATCTGCCTTTGCTTCTCTATTCTCTCATTGCCAGTATTTCTCCGGACAGATCAAAATTAGGACAAGCCACTAAATGCGTTCCTCTTTGTGGCATTCACAGACAAGAAAACACATGTAAGCTTCGAATATCCACTTTTACTTCATCTCCATACCTTGAAAACACAGTCGAGAATTTTTGTTTATTCTGAAACGATTCGTGGTTTGAAGCTTTTGTTGCTTTTACTGAAACAACTGCAAGCAATAGGGTCAGTCACGAAACCAGTTCTTACAAAACTGACACAATTTGTTTCCTTTTTTTTATTTCAGATTACTTCTTACCAGTCCCTGTTTATGTGTGTTTCAAGCTCAATTCTTAACCTTGAATCATTGGTTTACGAGAAGTAAAGCTTTTGGATATTTCTGGTCTAGGACCTTCTTTCTTCAGAGTGATTCTGGTGATTCAATCTACTCTGGATCAAGGAATAATGTTTCCAATTCAGGTATTTGTTTCAGTAAACCTTTTAGTGAAGACACTGATACGATTCTTGAGAATGTCAAAGTCCCGAGTGATTGTGTTGAAACTATTAGAAATGTTCTTATGAAACACAGTTGGATACATAGATTTGAGAGTGAATTTAGTATTGAGCTTGATGAGTACAAAGTCATCAGAATTTTGGATGATTTGTTTAAGGAGACTTCGGATGCATCTATTGCTCTTTACTTCTTCAGGTGGTCAGAGTTGTGGATTGGTGCTGAGCATTCTAGCAGATCTATCAGCCGTATGATTCATATTTTGGTATCTGGAAACATGAATTTTCGAGCTGTAGATATGCTTCTCCGTCTGGTGAAGAGATGCGGTGGAGAAGAGAGACCCTTGTGTTTACTTATGAATGATATTTTTGAAACTCGTAGTGATCGTAGGGTTTTAGAGGCCGTGTTTTCTATGCTGGTTGATTGTTGTGTTCAGGAGAGAAAAGTAGACATGGCCCTGAAACTAACTTACAAAATGGATCAGTTTGGCATATTTCCTTCAAGAGGTGTTTGCATTTCGTTGCTCAAGCAAATTCTACGGATTCACGGGTTGGAGTTAGCTCACGAGTTTGTTGAACACATGATTAGTGGAAGGAGGCATCTAAATGCTGCTGTGCTTAGCCTATTCATTAGCAAATACTGCTTTGATGGTTGTTTTGATAAAGGTTGGGAATTGCTTATAGGGATGAAACAGTATGGAATCAGACCAGATGTTGTGGCATTTACAGTTTTCATTCATAGTTTATGTAAAGCAGGCTTTATGAAAGAAGCAACTTCTGTGTTGTTTAAACTCAAACTCTTTGGCATCTCTCAGGATTCCGTATCCGTTAGTTCTGTTATCGAGGGGTTCTGTAAAGTAGGAAAACCAGAGGAAGCCGTTAAGCTCATTCATTATTTTCGTCTTAGACCAAACATTTTTGTGTACAGTAGCTTTCTGTCAAAAATATGTAACGAGGGAGACATGCTTAAAGCTTCCACCATATTTCAGGAGATCTTTGAGTTGGGGCTCCTTCCTGACTGTGTTTCTTATACTACCATGATCGGTGGGTATTGTAAATCTGGCAAAATAGATAAAGCTTTCCAATATTTTGGAGCTCTGTTAAAAAGCGGAAACCTACCGTCTCTAACGACGTATACACTGCTTATTGGTGGTTGCAGCAAGTATGGAAATGTAGGTGATGCAGAAGCTTTGTTGCGGAATATGAAAACCGAGGGTTTGGTGCCTGATGTTGTAACGTATAACAATCTAATGCATGGGTATGGGAAGACTCATCAGCTGAATAAAGTTTTTGAGCTTGTTGATGGGATGAGATCTGCTGGTATCTCTCCAGATGTTGCAACCTACAATATCTTGATACATAGCATGGTCACTAGAGGATACGTTGATGAAGCAAATGGTATTATCAGTGAGCTTGTTCGACGGGGATTTGTTCCTGATGCATTTGCTTTCACTGATGTGATTGGTGGGTTCTCGAAGAAGGGAGATTTTCAGGAAGCATTTCTTTTGTGGTTCTACATGGCTGATCTTAGAGTGAAACCTGATGTTGTAACATGCAGTGCGTTATTACATGGCTATTGTAGAGCGCAGAGAATGGGGGAAGCTATTGTCTTGTTTACTAAGTTGCTTGATGTCGGGCTAAAGCCAGATGTGGTTTTGTATAATACTCTCATCCATGGATATTGCAGTGTAGGGGATATTGAGAAAGCATGCGAGTTGATTGGTTCGATGGTTCAAAAGGGAATGCTTCCGAATAATAGTACTTATCAAGCACTTGTCGTGGGGCTTGAGGAAAAAAGGTTTGTCAACTCAGAAAAGCATGCATCCATGTTACTTGGAGAAATTCTTTTGGCAAATACTGCTAAGTAACTTTATGTTTTTGGTGATTATTGGCTGCCTTTGTCTCATGGCAAAAGTTTCAAAACTTTTGATTTTGTTTAACATGAGTGAGGATGAGACTTTTAAAAGTCATATATTGTATCTACTTCATTTAACATCGTAATTATGTATCTGTATAAACTTTTTGTGATAACAATTGAAACTCACTAATGGATCGTCTCATCCAAATATACATTGATATTAAGACATTACAAAAAAATAATAAACAACACAAACAAACAAAAAAAAAAAAACGCAGAGTAAAGAAGAAAAGAACCCTGGAAGGGAGGAGCTATAGAGCTGCGTAATGAATGGACAAGAAACAAGGCACTTGAAAGAATCATGGAAGCTGCTTTAAGAGTGCATCAAAAATGCCTGGCGATTCATATGTTCATTTTATAAGGCCAAGACCAAGCAGAGATCAATACCAAATTTTTTTTTTAATGCAATGCAAAATGAAATCAGCCGGACGAAGATGAAGATGGTGAAGGGAAGGCTTCAGAAGTGATGTTTGACTGATCTTGATGGTTTCTTTCAAGGTCAAACAATGGCTTTAACCTTCTTTCTACCTCGCTGCATTGTAGGTCGATCTCATGTGCAACCATTGAGTAAGCAGAGTAACAAGATTCGTCGTCCCTGAATGCTAATGTCCATCTCCCGTCTACTAGACCTTTTGACTTTAGCTTCTCATAGACTCCTCGCTTTGTCGGATCCAAGAACGGTAAAGTAGATGGTCGGATTCTCAGGTGTAGCCATTTTGGGTGCTTTTCATCTATTCGGGGCTGAAAACAAAACCAAAGATAGATCATTTATCTATGCCAATATCATGATCATCTCTGTCCTTGTGTGTGATCTTTACAAGCATTTTCAATAAAGAAGAAGACAATGAAGGTGAGCACGTACTTTGCAGCCGGCTAAAGGTGCGGTAACACGGACGATTCCTTGATCAGGCTTCGAAAGTGATTCTTCAGCAAGGACAATCCACCCAGACACACCAGATGATAATGCTAGAAACGAGAAATTGCGCTCCTTGCCTCTTTCAAAGGCAATCCTACAGGGTACAGCATCAACTGCATCGGAAAGTTTCAAAGATTAGATTAACTACAGAATATACCAATCAATCAAACTGAGACATGAGAGTGGAACATGGACATGGAGTGGGTTTGATAGATGTGGTACTAAGGCAAGCATAAGAGCATCATGTGCTAACCTAGCTTCACTTCGGTGCCAGGTTTGGGGACTGAAACATCCAAACCAGAAATTGTTGCGCGAGACGTTTCAGATATGTCGAGAGGAGGATGAATAGGAGGCTGCTCAGGTAAGGGCCTACCTAGCGAGAAGATCTGGAGTTGATGAAGTAGCACAAAAACCTAAGGAGTAAAGGCTCGATTATCAGATATGTGTAGCATATACATTAACAACAAGCGCTGATTAGAGTTTTCCATAAAAATATAAAGGGACGAAATGGACGAACCTTTACCACCACACACAATCTTTCACCTGCTGTGAGTGATGATTCACTAACAGCATTATCTGTAAGAAATTCAGTTGTTAGAGGTTTGCATAAACAGGATTTTAACAAGTGAATGTCCTTATCATTCACATTTATTATCAGCTAGCCACGCAAAATGTAAAAACAAAAATTCTACCATTAGAAGATGATCTCTCCAGCTGGAGAAGAACGGATTTAGGCTCTTTTTGAGGGGATGGAGCTTCGATCACTGCCAGAAGAGATTTGGTATCAGATTCACAGAATATATTCTTACAATCAAAATCCAACATATTCAGCATTTTGCTTCTTTACTTGCCTCTTTTGCACTTTTTCCACTCATTAAGCAGTACCGTGATGAGTAGATCAGGCCAGGTACCTTTAATTTCCCGGATAAGTTCTCTTGTACATTTCTCATACGAAACCTGCCATCAGTAGCAAACTAGTAAATATATAAAGAGAGGGGTAGGGGAGAGAAACAAAAAAAAAAACATCATGAAAGCAACCTACATTCATCATCTCGAGATGCTTGCGATTAAATTCTGCCTCACTATAAGGAAGCAATTGGCGTAAGAGCCAGCCGCCATCCCATAATGTTTCCGCAGACATGTTTTCTCGGCAGAGAAGACTGACCAATGCATCCACCACCTAAACCACATTTGTTACTAAATCAAGACAAGAAATTTTCCACTGTGATGAAAAAGAACCTAGCTTTGGCAGAAAGAATTTCAGAATAATAATAACTAGGGTTTACAAACGTTCATAATTTACCTGATGTCTATGTACACGGGGGCACATTGCAGCCCCAGGCAATGAACAGCAAACTCCAAACTGCTCCTGTTGAAGTTACTTGAATGAATAAGTCAATCATAATATACTACAACACCAAAGAGATGGAAAGGAAGAAGGTGTTAAGGAAACTTTAAGAGATGTCGTCAAGTACCTCCAACCTCCGCAGATACCAATCAAGTTCGCTACTTAAGCCATCTCTCATAAAACCATTTTGCGGTGAAAACAGTTGTTCTTCACCAGAGTCCTCCCCAACCAAAGATTGCTGTCAAAGATAACTACCAATTAAGTTTTGAATAAGAAAAAAGGCTTTCCAAGAAGTAAAGCATATCTTTTGGTCCATGCTAGAGTAGATCGTCCAGTTAAAAGTATACGTAACAGCATCCATACAGACGCGATTTGCCTTGACAATCTACTGAAAAGCACAAAATAGAGGAAATGAGAGAACTCACCAGCAAAAGTTTTTTGTGCTGCTTGCGCTGAGGAAGAATGCCGAAAGCATCTAGCATTGACTCTTCAAGTTCTATCAAAAGAGAATGTAAGACATCAAAACCAGAAAAGGCGAGAAGAATCTGCACAACGCCACTGCCAATACCTTTTGTCTGCAACAAAGTGGCTAGCACAAACAAGGAACCCTGAGCTTGCACATCATCTCCCTCGGAAATATACTGAAGTAAAGTCTCCCTATATACAAAGACTACATCAGCTTATTTGATAAAGGAAAAATACTAAGACTGAATCATACACGGTTTATATTAGCTAAGATGTTACCTAAACGTAATATGTGAATTGTCGAAAATACTTTTTGTAGTATTTTCACTGCAGACGTGGGAATTTCCACCCTCACTCGAGACTGAAGTGCTTGTGCTTGGACACTGTTGATCTGCTTCCTCAGAAACACTACTGTCTGGATGCCCATTTCCATAAGTAAGACGTTCAGGAGCCAAGTTGCTATTAGGTTTCACTAAGGAACTTGAAATGAACGCTTTTACAGGGCAGAAAAGGGTAGCAGCAGTCATATTAGCCAGATCTTTGATTTTAACTATCCGCAGGATGCAACAAAGCAGATAGAGAGAAGTCACAGGATCAACTGATTTATCCTGAAATAACCACAAAATATGGTATATACTTAGAAATTGTACTCTTGCATATAGTAAAAAAACTAACAAGTCTAACAAAAGAACAATATAAATCAACCCGAAGAGAACATCAATGAGGAAAAGGAGAGATTTTGTACGTTTACAGTCTCAGAGCATAAAGACGGGAGAAGAAGAGGGAGAGTTAGATGCTGCAGAATGTGATCTGTTATCAGCCTCCCGATATCAGGTATGCCAGCAGAGATAACATCACTAAAGTAGTACAAGGTGTCCTCGATCCCGTCAACGGCAGCAAACAATTTTCCACCGGAGTCTGGCGATGGGCTCCTTTAGCAAATATAAATGACAATATTTCAGAAGAATGTAATTTACCCAGATCACACACAAACAAATAAATAGATGAAAAGGGGTTATGACAAGTGATGACCGATTTTACAAGCTATTCCCCTGAGAAATGAAAATGCACTGTATCTTACTTTAGAGTGTTCAACACCATTGCACTTAGATCCATGCATTGCTTTTGGAAAAAAGTAACTAATTTTGAAAAGTACTCGGTGTGCGGTGGACTAACTACATAATCATTCACAGATTCATCGCCAACTGCAGAAAGAAAAAAAACCAAAGGCATCAGAGCGTTGCTAAAAGCTCTGATTTTTTTTAATAATGCAAGTGACAAATCGAAAGAAGTGAATAACTTACCATGATAGACATTAAGAGTCAGGGCACGAACTGCAGTCCGTATCATGTTCTCTTCATGAAATGCAAATTGTATGCCCTCGACATAAAGGGGAAAAGAAACTACTACATCCTAGACGCAGAACAGCAGAATTAAAATATGGCAGAAAAATCCATACAAGACTTATCAGAGTAAAAGGAACATGCAGGCATGCCGCTAAAAAAATACTCACGTTCTCGGTCTTCAAAAGCAACGATATTGTATGCTTGTTTAGTTTCCCACTAACAGCTCTATATAAAGAAAACAAAACAGTTATCAGCTAAAGTCAATAAGTACTTCCTAAAGCCGAGATACCAGCAGAAAAACGTACCTTAAGAAGGATATGTAGTAAGATAAAAGCTCTTCATGTTGGAAGTCAAATGTATATGTTATCAAATAATTTACATATTCGTTACTGAACAAGTAGTCTGCAAGGAGTTTCAAAAGAAGATCATGAATAGACAATAATCATGAGGAATTCTCAAAGACAAATATATTCCATCTGATGAACTCACAGATAGATTGATCACTTTTTAGGTTTTGGATCATAATACTCATGGTCTGCAACAACTGGACAGAAACTGTTACCGTCTTGCTAACCCTCAAAATACGTACAAACTCTCCCATTACTTGCTTCTCCATAAAAAATCTGCAACAATCGCAAAATATTAACACATGCCGATAAGAAATTAAGGGAGTCAACTGATAGTTGGCAGAAAGACTCACTCAAAGAATGAGGGGTCATGCTGATCGCCATAAGTTAATATCTCCGCGATTGATCTCAGTGCCTCGACAACAATATCCTTGAAAATGAAAACCGGTAAACAAAGATCAAATTCTCCTTAACAAAAACAAAACAACACTGCCAAGACAAAGTTGCTA
Organism: Eutrema salsugineum; assembly: GCF_000478725.1. NCBI lineage: Eukaryota > Viridiplantae > Streptophyta > Magnoliopsida > Brassicales > Brassicaceae > Eutrema > Eutrema salsugineum. Next base: position 165,542 of record NW_006256901.1, on the reverse strand, counting down.
AAACGAAAGGACTTATGCCACTGACCTTATTGGCCTCGTTCACTATCTGAGTTTTTCTCAGCTGGTCAGTCAGATGCCTAAAAAAACCAAAGTTTCATCAAACACTTATGCTTCATCATCTGGTAGAATCACAGAACAGAATAATATAGTACACAAAGATCTCAATGAACTTTCGAGAACAAGTCATTCTCCTATGGTCAAGATAGGCCCTTTGATCTGCACAATCTCTAAAAAGTCGACCCCTCACTGAAAATGGGGAAGAGGGACTTAAATAGTCGATGGCACCATTCAAGCCTATCAAAGATTCAACTTCCCGGGAACTCTAACAAATAACTGCAAACTGCCAATTCTACTAATTCCAAAGAGACAACGAAAATAAAATTCTCAACCACCCTTAAAAGACACATTTTTAGGCCAGGATTCACAAAATCGCTAAAAGACTCGAACACCAAGGGTAATTTTAGTCACAATTGAAATTACATGAAACAAAGTTAAATCGAAAATGGAGCAAGTACATAAACGAGAAAAACCAGTAGAAACAGAAACCCAGGAAAAAAATCAAGCATAAAAACAAGCCGATCAGACGAAAATGAAACCTGAGTTCGCCCAAGGAGAATCGATCTCTGGGTCTTAAGAAGGAAAACCACATGATTGTCGGATCAATCCTTTGAATCTAGTCTTCTCTGGATCATCATCCTTCACTCCCGAGAAAACCCCAATTCCATCATTCGTCCTTGATTAAAGGAAACTCCACAAGTTCTGATGAAATCCGATTCCAGTTCCGGTTCGGATTGCTTCACCGAGGACAAAATCATACAAATAATAATAAAAAAAAAAGAATCGTCTATCGAGCAAGGATTATATGTATGTCGTGTTCGAATTTCTCGAACGCTTTTTGATGTTCCGGTAAACAACAGAATTGTTGACGGAAATGCGAATAGAAGCACCGAAGTGGGCGTTGAGCTGGCGTTGTTGGGTCAAATAGATTCGGATACGGGTCGGGTTCAATCTCGAATATCCGTCTCGGGTTAAGATCCTCCGGTTTTGGTCATTTATCAAGACACTGACACCTCCGATTGAAGAAGAGGCTTCTCCATTATCAATGGTGGTTATATTTCATTTCGGGAATCGAATAGCAAAATGATGGAAATGGGTAATTTTGGATATTGAAAAACATTAACAAACAAATTAATGAGGGGTCTTTCTCTCAATGACGAAATAAATTGTGTTAGTTCCAAATTGTATCACACGACTAAATTGGAAACTTCAATTAAAAACAATGGTTTTTGGTGTTTTCTTCTGGTTTATGTGCTTTGGGGGCGCCAATTGGTTTATCATGTTTAGGAGCCATTTAATATATAACAAAAGTGCTAATAGCTCAATTATTGTGTTCATGTAGACTTCAATCCTTGTAAGTTTTCTTTCTATAATTTTTTATCATTAAATTAATAACTAATGTGTTAATTCTTCTTTAATAAACGGATTTGGATTTACACGCTATCAAATTCAAGAGGAATTTGCTAAATTTATCAAACTTCATAAAATGAGTGTGTCTGATCATCCGTGAGTCTCTGAAGAAGCATTTGGTGGTGATCTCATCTGAAGCTTCTCTAAAACTTCTCTCATGTTCCTCTTTGGACTTAAGGAGTAGCATGCACAAAAATACTTCTCAAACTCTTTGAACAGAAGCTGTAAATAATCTTGCAAAAGGAACACACACAAAAGCATTTATACTTCTCTCATGTGACCACTATGCTGCTTCAATTTGGTTTGTCAGTGTTAATCCTTTCACATCACTACAGCTGACTTAATGTTGAGCTGTAAAATAAAATGCAAGATAAGATAAAAATACTAAAAATTTTAGCATTGCCAAAACGAGTTTAAGAAGCTTGAAGAAAAAATAGCAAAATGCTTCTAATCAAGTTAGTTTTGGCGTTGTTAATGTTTAAGTTGTAGAATAAAATGCAAAATAAGATAAAAAAAATACTGAAAATTTCAGCATGCGTAGAACGAGCTCAATAATCTTGAAGAGAAAATAAAGAAAGGCTCCAAATCAAGTTGGTTTTGGCACCGTTTAAAGAACCAAATGATAATTGTTCTATACTAGTTGTTTCTAGTTTTCTCTTCATATTTTTAAATAAATGACATAAAATATAACATAAAAGATTATTTGGTTGGAAATTCAATTAATATTATTTCTTACTATTACAAATTTGAAAATAAATATTTTGCTTCTTCTGGAAATAAGACTTCAACTAGAATTTTGTTTTTTTGTCATCTTTGTGCCCCTTTTGGGCAAAGAAACCAAAAAAGTTATGTAATCTCATTAAAACACAACTTTTGATAACTTTATACTGATTTTAAAACCGGTTTGATACGTTGTTTATTTACAAGCCATACTCATAATTATTAATAACGATAAGACATTTGAATTATTAAAAACATGGGTTTTCTTAATAAAAAAAAATAGCAGGAAAAACAATCAAACCCCTTGAAATTCATTATTGTTGCTAAAACATGTTATATTCGTTCACAATATGTTTAGCCACAGGAACAATCCCGCAAATCCATTCAATAAGAAATCCCGGAACCCAAAATTCTAAAAAATTATAAACCCTAAACAATCCCAAAATCAACAACACAATAAGCAAAAATATTTCCTGATATACATACTGTTGCTTCAAAACCCGTTGCTTCAGAACCCGTTGCTTTTGAGTTTTCACTGAAATTTGTTTCTTTATTCTCTTCTGAAGCCTTATGGTCTTACTCATTCCAAGATGACTCTTGTAATGAATTGTTTGCTTCAAACTTTTCTTCCCATCGACGACGACGACGGAGGTTCCTTGTACGAGTTATTTACAATCCCATTAGACACAGTTTTACTTTGTTGTCCCTCTTTTTTTTTCTTTCTCGATAAACGCAGTTTTGGAAATTTTTTTAGAATTAATTTTTGGGTATTGATTTGAATGGAATTGAATCGAATCTTATGGTTTTCACTGGGTTAAATCCGAAATAGTTAAATTGGGTCACTAAAATTCTCCAACCTTGATGGACAACTTGGTAGTTCCTACACATTTACCTATAAATAATAATAATAATAATAATAATATTCAAGTTTTACCAGGTTATATAGGAGGATATTTCTTCACCAATAAGATCATGTTAGAAATTTGTTCGCATTACATTATAAAATTTTAACTGTATACTATGTAATAAGAACTTAGAAGTTCATCGTTTTGGTTTTAACATATACTATGTAATAAGAACTTAGAAGTTCATCGTTTTGGTTTTAACAAGTATAATAAAATTTTAACAAGTATGACAAAAAATGAAAATTTTAATCTATTCTACTAAAATAGAAGCACATTTAGTACTTGCTTCCAAACACTCCAAATTTTTTTTAAGTGTTTAAAAATAATTTTAATAATTATTTATATTTAATTTCGAAAATTAGTTATTAATTTAAATATTTTTAGAGTTCCTTAAATATAGCTAATTTAAATTTGATTTGATTTGATTAAAAATAATAAATCAGATATTAATTTAGATTTGATTTAAAGATTCTAATTTAAATAGTTTCTATACTATTAAACATTTTTATCAAAAATGTGTAGAATTTTTGAAAAAAAAAATAATTCACATATGAAAAATAATGGTCATATTTGAAATATAAAATATTTATAATGATGTAAATGATATGATATTTATGTTGCTTATATAATATATTTACGATTATGATTTATTTACAAATTAATAATAAAATAATAGGTAAAATTTAAATGTATAATTTAAATATTAAAAATATATTTTTTAAAATTCATGGAATTAAAAATATTTATAAAAATCGGGTTAAAAATATTTTGGTAACTAAAATCACTAATTTTGAATTATACATGTATATCAAAAATATATTTTTCATACAAAATAAAAACAAAAAAAAATAAAAATTATTGCATACACTAAAATGTGGTTTGAAAAACCAGTTGTACACTCCCTTCGTTGATTAAATTTTAGAAAACTATAATGCTAAATAATACTGTTAATACATCTCAAACTTTTAACAAATATTTATATTATACGGTAATATGAACGGAAAAGGTAAAATTATGTTTTTATAATAGTTCATTTTGAATTAATATTAGCGGACGGGTTAAAATTATATTTTTATAATCATAATTAATTTTAATACTATAAAATATATCTAAACACAAAAAATCAATATTTTCACTTATTAAAAAATATATTTATAAAAATAATTATATCTAAACTCAAAAACACAAATTATATTACAAAATTCGTTAAACAATAAAAAATATTCTCGTGCGGATGCATAGAATCTAGTTTGAGTTTGTCATACAATCAGAAAATAATATAAGATTCGAGAAAACGTACAAGATATTTGGAAAAAATAAAAAGAAAGAAGAAACAATTTAAAAAGAAATTATAAATTTTAGCAAAACTCGAGTCATGCATGTGTGGTGTACTGGTGTGTCATGTGTGGTGTACTGGTGTGTCATGTGTGGTAAGTTGATCCTAGTGTCCTATTACTTAACTTGATCCGTTGTCGAAAAAAAAAAAAAAAACTTGATCCGTTTTTTCAGTCCTCTTAGATGATGAGTTATTTTACAAACTTTGGTTAGTTGAAGGTCCTTTTTTGCAAATTTTTCTATTTCATTCAAATCAAAGTTTTTTACAGACGAATATGAACACACAGTGTTTTTTTTTTCAAACATACGAGACTTTATACAAGATCACAAAGTAATTACGTGATTACTCAGGTTATTTATCACACATCTCTTCGATCTCGGCCAGTGTTTAAGACTTAATCAATCATCTTCCCCGGTGATTTCCACGACCCTAACGTTGCGATTCTCCTCGATCTCCGGTGGCCGTGACGGCGAAGAAGTACCATCTTTCGCGACGAACACAACGAGGAACCCATCCTCCATCCAAGCCGTGACCTGATCCGTCATGGCGTTTTCGGGAAGCTTGAATCTGCTCATGAATTTGTTATCTCCGGTGCAGATCTGGAGAAATCCTTCGTCGTCCACGAACACGATCGCTTCGTCCTGAGTCGTTCCCGGAAGATAAGCCTTGAAAACGTGAGCCGTAGGTGTCTCCGTCCAATTGAGCTGCGTCTCGACGGTGGATGAAGCAGAGGATGGGAAAATTTCTCGGGAAAGTGAAGGAAAATGGCGAGAAAGCAGGAGGGATGGTGATGGAAAGTCGAAGAAGGAGCTCATGAGTTCGAGTGGCTCCCAGATTCTATCGCCGGAAGAAAATCGCCGGCGATCGTTGATTGGAATTATCGACATCTTTTTCTACTTGAGTAAAGTAACAGAGAAGCTAAGCTATACTTATCAGGAGAAAGTTGTTCTAGAGTTTTCTTGAAGAAGAGATGAGCAGATTAAATGGGCTTAAATAAAGCCCAATGGGCTTGCCACAAAAAAAGCCTTTTTGCTTGCTCTTCTTCTTCCCGGGGTTTTCTGACAATGTTTATGTTTGTGGTAAAATCAAATGTAGTAGATTGAAAGATATTTACGGTTTATTTGTTCCGCAAGTCGATTGACATATTAAAAAAAAAAAGATATAACATTTTGAGTTTTGAAGAAAACAAAGTTAAAAACAGAATACATATTAAAACTACTCAAGCGAGGAATCGATCTTCCGTACGGTTCTTGAGAAAGCAAGAATGTCCTCCGGCTTGCGAGCGCTATCGCCGCCGTCTCCCTCGCCGTCACCTCCGCCTTCCACTATAGAATCGCGAATGATCGCTCTCACCACGTCTTCGGCCTTTCCCGCTTCATTGGTGACGACGGAAGATTCTTCTCTCTTCTTGTTCTGTTCCTTCTCCATTCTCTCTTTCGTTGCCTCCATCTTTGGCTCTCTCTCACTCACGGTCGCTCTCGATTCTCTTAGTTTTCTGCTAACACTTCTTGATTACGTGGCACGTTAAAGATAATTACGTGGCGATGTTTGGTGCGAAGGTGTTTGTTTCGACGGATTCGTGGAGGATGAGTCAAATGAAGAGGTTGTGTTACTAGAAAACCCCTCAAACAATTCATGTACTTCGAAAATACCATTGGTCGTTCGTTGAAATCGTTTGCTTCAAGAGTTATGAAAGTTGACTGATGTAACACTAGTTTGTGCAGTATCTTATTTTGCATTATCCCAAAATATATACTCTATATGAAGTTTTATAATCTGTGAGTATAGGAAGACATAAGAAAGTTGTCTTAAGACAATGAATAAACTCTAAAAAAAATTCTATCATTTTTGCCAAATGTATATTTTGTAAATGAGCTTACAACTGTAGAAAGTTTGATGAGGTTCTAGTAGATATTGTATTGTCATATGAATTACAAATTGCCTATGGCGAAACAAAATGTAACATAAAATCTATGGCAAAATCATATCGCTAAAATGATCATTTAATAGGGCGATGAATAGGAATAGATAGCTCACCAAATTTCTATTTTTCAACCAATTAGCAGCAACTTGGTTAAGTTGGGATGTTCCGCTTTAATTACAACATTATGTTTTGGTTCTAACTATAACAATGTTGATGGCGTTGATTCTTCTCATTAATCTTAAGACTATATATATGCAATGCAACAGCTTGTAAGTCCTAAAAAAATATTCTAGACTTGACATACAAGATATGATATCCCAAGAGAATACGAATTATAACATATGAAAGATTTTTACATAATACTCCTCGATAAGTTACACAGTTTGTTAACTTAAAACTCAATTTCTTGCCCTATGTGTATATAAAGTTATAAACAGAGATTGATGTGTCAAGTGTTACGTACATTTTAATGGGAACAAACAAATATTTACACAATTCCAATGTGATTTCCCTCAAAACGAGAACATTCCTTTTGATTTAGTCAAAAGATGCCAACAAAGGAGTACTGTAAAAAAGAAATTTAATGATAGAAAGATAGGAGTGATTAGCGGAATATTTGACTTTTTGTTTGTTAATCAAGTGGTGAGGAAACCTTGACCACTCAAAAAAGCCATATAATTATTTAATTAATTACCTAAATAATCTAATTTATTTATAGCTTTAATATTTGTTTCATTTACATTGATCTACTTCCTTTTTTATTTCCACCAAAACTTCTCGTCCGTACATTCCCTAAAGATTCTCCGTACACACATTTTGTTACCATATATGCATTAAACTCTCCTCCTTCTAACATCTGATCATTCCCTTCTTCTTCTTCCTCTTCTTCTTCTTCTTCAAACGTATACATACACACACACATATAAAGATGATATGCGAGGAGGCATATCATCAGCAACCACAAGGACAGATCAAGGAACAAATGATGACGATGATGATGATGGATCAACATAACAATCATCAACGGAAGAAATCACCATTATCGTCTCCTAAATCACCATCATCATCACCTAAATCACCATCATTCAATAACATCATTAGTAATAACGAGGAAGAGAGGCTAGAGGTTGTGAATTTGAGTGGCATGGCATTAGAGTCTCTCCCTAATCCCTCACTCAATTTAGCTCAAATATGCAAGCTTGATCTCTCCAACAATCATCTCCAGGTTCATATCTACACACATACATATGTTTATACACATTCTGAGACATTTCTATTGCATAATTCGATACATATCATTAGCACGTACAATGCTAATTTGTCTATTTGGATAATATGTAATTGTGACACAGACCATACCAGAATCACTAACAGCGAGACTACTCAACTTGATAGCATTAGATGTCCACTCGAATCAGATCAAAGCTCTTCCAAACTCCATTGGTTGTCTCTCCAAGCTCAAGTGCCTCAACGTCTCCGGCAATTTTCTTGTTTCCCTCCCCAAATCTATCCAACATTGCAGGTTCAACCCCATAACTTTCACAAAACCAACCAAACCAACAAATACATGATTCCCTTTTTGTGGTTTTTCTCAGGTCTCTGGAAGAGCTTAACGCAAACTTCAACAAACTCATCAGATTACCAGACTCAATTGGATTTGAACTCACCAATCTAAGGAAGCTCTCCATCAACTCCAACAAGCTCATTAGCCTCCCAGTTTCCATTACTCACCTAACCTCTCTCCGTGTCCTCGACGCCCGTCTTAACTGCCTCATGATTCTACCGGAAGATCTCGAGAACCTCATCAACCTCGAGATCCTAAACGTCAGCCAGAACTTCCAGTATCTCTCCACCCTCCCGGCTTCTATTGGCCTCCTAATGAACCTCATCGAGCTCGATGTTAGCTACAACAAGATCACCGCCTTGCCTGAGTCCATTGGCTGCATGAGACGGTTGAGGAAGCTGAGTGTCGAAGGAAACCCACTCGTGTCCCCGCCCATTGAGGTGATGGAGCAGAGTTTGCAGGTGGTGAGAGAGTATCTGACACAGAAGATGAATGGTGTCTCACCAAAGAGTCCCAGCAAGAAGAAGTCATGGGGATTCGGTAAATTGGTGAAATATGGGACATTCAATGGCGCATCAAGAAGCTGGAATAGGGAGGAGAGGGAAGGGTTCATCATGCCTGAATACCGTTCCATCGACAGTCTTGCCTCGCCTAGGTATTCTGGAATGTTCTCCCCACGTCGTCTCTTTTCTCCAAGAACCTATTTCAGCCGATAAAACAGACAACAACAAAGAGGTTCCACATTCCTAACACCTATGCACACATCCGTAGCACCGAGGCCAAAACAATCCAATTTTGTCTATAATCAAATGTATAAAGAGTATCTAATATGTTCATCAGATTCTAGAATTCTTGTTTTTTTTCATCATATATGCTTGAACCAGGTCCCTGTTTCTATGCATGCCAAATTTTGCTAATGAATAAAGTCTTCCTTTTATGAACATCATCCCCTTCTCTTCCTGTTTCTGTAGACATTAGCAAAAGACTCAAGATTTCTATTGACAAACACAGTTCGAATCAGGAAGATTTATTTATGAAGTTTCTGACAAATATATAAGGCTAACAAACAAGGCCTAACACTCTCGTGGTGTCTTTCCAGGCTCCTTGTTAATCGTTTTTTCTCTCTTCAATATCACATTTACTTTGGTTATCAAAACGATGTACTTAGCAGACAAAAGTATCAACACTCAGATCATAGTCAAAGGAAGATGATTTCACTTCCCAACTCCTACTTCCTCTGTTACACTACACAGCTTAAGTGTTTCGTTGAAATAAGACACACGAAGCCACCTAAAAAAGGTCTCTACTTTTTTATCCGTAATTATATTATTCCCACAGAAATATGCACAATGAGGCAACATGAAAATCGATTGAACATTTACTAAGAATTTAATTCAAATCCAAAAAGAGAAATGCTTGAACTTTTTACTCAAATTATAAACGCAATCTACAGTTCCAAAACCGAGCTACTCGAAAACACTAAAAAAGACAACTTTTTTTCGACTGATCGATCTCAAAACCTAATGGAGATAACCAGGGATCTTAATCCGGATGAAGAGCATACTCATGACATAAGCGATCACAATGGAGGAGATACCAGCACTAGCATATGAAGCTTTAACGCTCTTGGCTCTGTTCTTATCAAGCGCCAAATCAAGCATAACGATCCCAATCCCACCAAGAACGAACATGAATCCGGATGAGAGACCTTCAATGATGTATTGCCCGTTAACCCGACCCGACATAAACACCACGGGTCGTATGGCTCCGGTGATTGGGTCATGGGTCGATCCGATACCCGGAGGCTCGACTATCACGTCGTAGACGAAACCGGATACTACCAGAAAGTAGGTGAGGAGAATCAAAGCGTATACGGTCATCGGAGACGGAAGCGTGAACGATGGGATCTTGAGACGGAGACGCGGTGGTCGGAGAAAGGAGAACGGGAGGATTCGGAGAAGGTGGAACATCGGATCGATCGAGGACTGATCTGAACCGTCCGATACGCCGGAGACGGTTGATAGGGTTTGTGAATCGGATCTCGGAGCCATTTTTGTCGGATCCTTCGAATTTGGCTCTTGGATCTCTCTATCCCGGTCACTGTAATTTGAAACTGAACGAGGAAGAGTTTCAGAGTTGGGCTTGTTTGGAAACTAGGATAGAACTATACCCGGTAGACGTACGTAGTTTTTAAAATTTTCTTTTAGAACTATATCCATTTCCTTGTTTCGATTTTTTCCACTAAAGATCTTAATCGTTAGGAGAGATACCCCTCTAAAACTACACTTTCGATTGACAAAAAAAAAAAAAATCTAAAATTTAAGTTACATTCAGAGTCCTCTCAAATTTAACTAAAAAAAAAAATTCAAATATAGAAATATCTAGATAAAGAAAAGAAATTGAATCTTTGATTTTTTTTTGTCATTTACCCAACTAATACATCACGTGTGGCCAGTCGGAGGTATGGTCTGAGCCTCATCCTCGACTAGCTCGGTATGACGGATGTGGGAAAAGGTAAAACCTCTAGCTCGGGCTCCCTTTGCAAGACTTTCCATCCGGATATTTTGACTCCTGGGAATATGAGATAAAGCAAATTCCGAGAAGCTTTCTCGAAGGATACAGAAGGTTTCTAGCTCTGACATGAAGGACGGCCAATCCGCAGGAGCTTCAAACATGCTTACAAGATCTGAACAGTCGGTCTCAAAAAGAACTGAGGAAAATTACATTTTTCTCAAACATGACATAGCCCATAAGAGGCAATCCATCTCAGCGTGAAGAGCGGAGAGGCTTCTACAGCATCCTTGTTGTCCATAAATCTCTCTTCCCATGCCGTCCATAATGCTCCACCCGAGATCGCTAACCGGTCCGTGGTCAATCCAAGAGGCATCAATCCGGCAAATCAGAGTCCGCAAAACCTCAGGTGAAGATGTCTGGACAGAGGGGAAGCCGAGGTCCCACCAATTCCGTCTTCGTCATCTTCGGCTTGGTTTGCAATTCTCCAACTCTCCGCTTCCACCTTAGCGTGGAGCAGGGTATCTTCCGGGGAAATTTCTTTCCCGTTGAAAATCTTGTCGTTCCTTACTTTCCAAATGAACCATAAGATCCAAGGATATACATCCTTTTGTGGATCTGTCATTCCTAACTTTTTTGTTTTCCAAAAGAGAGAGCTCATATTTTGGTAAATAGATGTACTCGGGAAGAAGTCCGGAAGGGACGGAAAGTTTGATAGCGTCCAGACTTGTAAGGCCGGGGGACATAGAAACAACAGATGATTGATAGACTCCTCAGGATCCCCACAGCGGAGACACCGCTTGTCAGAACCCATATGTCGATATGTGAGATTCTGGCATGTAGCAACGCACCATGTCAAAGATTGCCACATAAAGTGTTTCATCTTTCCAGGAGTACGGACTCTCCATACATGCCTTTGGAGAGCCGTAATACTTGGTTCCAGCACTGCTCTAGCTTCCCGGTCTAGCTTTGTCCTTCTGAACAGGTCATATCCTGACTTAACTGAGTAAAGTCCTGATTTTGAGTGGTGCCATGCATATCCATCCAAGATCCGGGTACGGCTAGATCTCAACCCAAGGATGAGGGAAACATCCTCAGGTTGGAAAAATTGATTCAAAAGGGGAATATCCCATTGTCTCGTGTCTTGACGGATAAAGGAGTAAACCAATAATCCTGGGTCTCGGTATCCTATATGTTGGGCGGCTCTTCCTGGACGGGCTCTAATATCGGGAATCCACGGTTTACACCACACTCTCGTGTTTAGATCCGATCCAATCATCTTCCTCAGGCCCATCTTCAAAAATGGTTTTGCGGCCATAATACTTCGCCACCCATACGATGGTGAATAGATTTTCCGGTCCTCTAAAGGGTCAGATTGTCGATAGTACCTACCTCTTAAAACACTAGCCAAGAGGGATGAGGGGTACTGAATGAGTCGCCATAGCTGTTTAGCTAGAAGGGCTAAATTAAAATTGTGTAAATCTCTAAATCCAAGACCTCCCAAGTCCTGGGAATACAGATTTTGTCCCATGCGATCCAGTGTATCCTGCCGCTATTTTGCTTTGAGCTCCACCAAAAGTTAGTGATGGCACTACGTAGTTTGTCAGTCACTCCTTGAGGTAATAAAAAGCATGACATTACGTAGGTCGGCATGGCTTGTGCCACCGACTTAATCTGAATTTCTTTTCCTCCTTTGGAAAGAAGTCTTGCAGACCAATTGTTCACTCGGTTACTTAAACGATCATGGACATAAGAGAAGACTTTCTTTTTGGATCCAAAAATTTGTCTTGGAAGTCCCAGATACATACCCATGCCGCCCTCCGAGGTTATTCCAATGGCATTCTTAATACCATGCTTCAAACTTGGTTCCACTCTATACCCAAACATAATGGATGATTTGCCCAGGTTAAGTTGTTGTCCCGAGGCTGATTCATATGTATTAATGATCCTGAAAATCTCGGCTCCCTGATGGATATCAGCTCTACAAAAGAATAGACTGTCATCGGCAAAAAGGAGATGAGACACTGGTGGACTTGCTTGAGCTACTTTTAGCCCAGAAATATGTTCTTCTTCCTCTGCTCCCTTGAAAAGTGAGATAAGAGACTCCATGCACAGGATAAAAAGAAATGGAGAAAGAGGATCTCCCTGCCGTAATCCTCTTGTCGGGATAATATTTCCCCTCGGTTCTCCATTTATAAGAACTTGGTAAGAAACCGAAGAGATACAAAACATCAATAATTTGACCCATCTCTCGGAAAATCCTAACTTGATCATAAGAGCTTCGATGAAGCTTCATTATACTCTGTCATATGCTTTGCTCATATCGGTTGTCTGTGATGAGACGTCTAGCCATGAAGGCCGATTGAGTTTCCGAAATTAAGTAAGGTAGTGTCTTCTTTTGTCGTTTGCACATCAGCTTCGATATAATCTTATAGCTCACATTGCAAAGACTAATTGGTCGAAATTCCGTCATCGCTCTTGATTTATCTAATTTCACTATATCATGGCGAAACTTCTGCCAGAACTTTTGGTAAAATTTGCTCATCAATCCATCTGGTCTGGGGGCTTTATCCGGATTGATATCAAAGAGAGTTGCTCTAATTTCTGCTTTCGAAGGATCCTTTAACAGGAGTTGATTAGAAGACTCTGTTACTTTCTCGGTAATATACCGGAGTGCAGTTCCTGGATCTGTGGGTTGTGACGAGGTGAACAGGTCTTGAAAATATTGGGAGGCCACCCGTTCTTTACCTTTTGCATTCTCTACCCGATTCCCATTACCATCTCTCAGAGCAATTATACGGTTTCGACTCTTCCTTTGTTTAGTGAGAGCATGGAAGAATTTTGTGTTTTTGTCCCCCGACTTGTGCCATTGTTCGCAACTCTTTTGTTTCCAGAAGGATTCTTCCTCGCGAAAAGCAGCACAGAGTTTCCTTCCGATATCCTCTATTTCTTCTAATGTTGAGTTTTCATCGTCTTGTGCTGCGTCTAATTGATTCTTTAAATCCTCTATCATTTTTTCCGAATTTGTTGGTAGAGACTTCTTCCATGTGGAGATGCTCTTGCGACAGTTCGCTACTTTTTGATAAAAATTCCGACGTGGGATTCCATCAAAAGAGCCCCATCCAGAGATTACCGCATCTTTGAATCCCGGTTTTCCTAACCATCTTTTATCAAATCTAAATGACTTTTTCCTCTTTCGATTGTCCACTTTTATCATAGCCAAAACAGGGTGGTGATCTGATCCCCATAGTTTAAGGTACTCCACAGAAGTGTGGGAGAATTTTGATTACCAAAATTCATTCCCCACGGCTCTATCGAGGCGGCACTTGACTTTGCCCGAGCGTCTCTTACCGACCCATGAGAATGAGTTTCCTTTATACGGGAAATCTAGCATTTCACAATGATCTAGCATAGTTCGAAAGGGGATAAATGAATACTCCGGTCTCCGTCGGCCTTTCCGTTTTTCATGGTTCCCCGTTATTTCATTAAAGTCACCTATCATAAACCATGTCTTTTTTCTGCAGAGGCTCATCCTAGTAAGTCGTCCCACACATTTTCTCGGTTTTTAACCACCGGATCTCCATAGACAAAAGTCATAAAGATTTTATGTCCGTCTAGAGTAGTTTCTATATCAATCAAATGTTCATCCGAGTACAAAATAGAAAATCGTAGGTTCATCCATATAGAAAAGAGCTAGGCCACCGCTTCGTCCTCTCGGTTCTATGGTACAAACATAATCATACCCAAAATACACTTGCATATCTTGCAGAAAAGAACGATTATTGTTAGTTTCTGATAGAAATAAGAACCGAGTTTGAGAACAATGATGAAGTTCTTCTAGATGATCTTTTGTCAGGTCGGCTCCCGCGCCCTGAAAATTTCATCCGATCACGTTCATTTGCTGCTAATTTAATGGTCCAATAAACAAATTGGAACTAGGTTCAAAAGTATTTTTTCCCTTTGCCGCCGGTGGGTATTTCCACCACCACAACAAGCAAGACCAAGCGAGTTAAGAGGCGGATTTTGAAGAGATCGAAGACCTAAGGGACGCAGAAAGACAAAAAGTTCTGCCGGAGAGCTTCAGATGGCCATAGTAGTGATAACACCGTATTTCGACCACTTTTATGGATCGTTTTGAAATACTTTTTCTATGTTTTAAATTGCTTTTAAGTACTTTTATCACGTTTTTCTAGTATTTGTAGTTTCAAGACTCTTTTCAGGTAACTTAGGGAAAAGCTTAACAAAATGGATATAAAACCAGATTTCAGCTCAGAGTCAAACCGTCAGAAGTTCACCCCTGATTGAAGGCTTTCTCACCGTCTGATCCAGCTCAAATTTTGAGACCTTAAAGATGGAAGTATCAGCTTTCCAGTGCACTTTACAGCTTGGCAATCCAACGGTTCAATCAAAAGATACGCGAAGAGCAAGATGTCCCGTAAACCAGCTGGCCAGCACTTCCACCCGCGGCCAACAAGCATTTTCCCGCAGTCAGGAGCATCCCGACCGCGGCAAACCACTCATCCACCGCGGTCAGAGCACTCCCGACCGCGGCCTTCAACCTCCGAGCCCAAAAAGCCCATTTCCGAAGCCCACATTTGGAGAAACCCTAAGTGACGTCCAGAGAGGTCTTGAGCACTATAAATACATGTCTTAGGAGCCCTAGAAATCGTGTGTGTAACCTTAGACCACCGAAATATTTACTTCATACTTTTATTGTTTTTGCTTTAGCTTTTAGGGAGAGAGAGATTTGTTCTCTTGAACCCTTGTTCTTTCTTTTTCAATTTCGGTTTCTATTCTACTTCTTAATACTATGTCTTTGATTTCGTTCATTATGTCTGAGTAGTTTTATTGTTGGGATTAAGGGATTTTCGATGGGGATTTATATGTTCGGTGAGGATTCCATTGGCTATTGAGCTGAATCTTAGAACTTTTTCTTCTGAATTCGTTTTTACTGCATGAGGTTAGCGTCATGAACTACAATCTGATCCAGATGCTTGGTGCGCGAAAGTGTTCATCAGGTATCAGATCTAGTTTAGGAGAGCAAAACAAACATAGGAGTGGAAACCTACCTATGGGCGATTTGTGAATTAGGACGAGTCTTAAACATAATGCATCTCTTCTCTTCCAGGGCCAGAGTGGAAACCTACTGGTCAGGGTTGAGAAAGATAGTTGTCTATGATCACGACAGTGGCGTATTCATACGTCCGTGACTCCAGTTCGAAAAGTTTAAGCTAAGATCTTACAAAATTTCCTCTCTAGCAATGTTTTGAATCGTTCGTACCCCTGAGAAAACTTTCCTGAAGCCCAACGCTTTTTCTCCATTGATTTCCTGCGATTTTTCTTTAAGTTTTAGTTCAATATTGTCTTTCCTTTTTAGTTCATTTTCATTTAAGCATTAAAATATTCATTTTTATCATTTTTAGTTATTTTCGTTAAGTTTAGTTATTACGCCATTTAATTTCCGCACTCTCTTTTAATATTTCGTTACATTTTAAATACACCACCAAACCCCCACAAAACTGTTTTTGTTCTAGACTTCCTTACTTTAACTTATTTCAAAGGCTTTTTGCAGCAAAAGATCCTCCTTCCCTGTGGATTCGATCCCTAAGTACTACAATTGATCAACTGTGCACTTGCGGCTATCGATTTCAATTAGGGTAAAATTGACAACCCTCTCGACACCACAACACATCAAGATCACCATCAAGTAGCTGTCAAGAAACTCTAGATCTGGGATCGGCATTCTTATTTCTTCAGCTAGAACATTCCCTCTTCAGCAAGCGCCGCCGCAGAGAATACAATTTCACTGGTATAGTTTGAATTTTCCTTCAAAGATTACACTTTGTGTGAGATGAATTGAGGACAACTTAGCATAAAGCTAGAATTATTTGGGTCTTGTATTCTTTAGTCTTCGGTATAAGATAAAAACCTCCCAAAACAGGAAGGGTCTTCGGTCTTGGCAGCAGCAGATCTTCAATCTTTAGAGGTGAACAACAATTTTTTTTTCATCGGAGAAAGGGGCCTTCTGGTCACTCGTCTTAGAAAAGAAAGGAATCTTCTGAACTTGGATTCTTTAGTGTTGGTCGCCGGATTGGAGATTTGCATCTGAGATTGGTTTGCGGGGAGGAGCAAAGCTTGTTTTTGTAGAAGCGGCTTAGCACAAAGCTAGAGGTTGCAGAAAACAGAGGTTCTCGGCGAGGAAATAGAAGAGGACGGACGGTGGTTTCTGGGATTTTGGGAGGTTTTAATAACTTTAGCAAAACTTCAAGCCCTCTCCAGCAGAGATTGGAAACTGCTGACTTCGTCTTCAACAATTAGAAACATTGTAGCATTCCTGAGTCACGCCGGAGAGAGTCGCTAGAGAGATTCAAAATTCAAAAGCCATGGAGCAAAAAAAAAATCTGAACTCCCGTGAATGCTACATCGGGAAAAGGGCCAAACAGAGAGTTTTAGTATTCTTTAGTTGAATCTTTGATTTAAGATTAAGATTTCAAGATCTTAGGCCATCTCTAACGTAAATGGTTTTTCTGTGGATTTAAGGGGAGTTTTTACAATTTTGAAAAATGTAAAGCTTAATTTGTCGACGTATCGTCTCTTGCAGAAGAGATTGAAAAACCCGTCTTATGACAGGTTATTCGGCGACGTGGTGGCTCCTGATTAATTGCATTTTAGGGAAGAGCAAAAAAAGTTTAATGGTGGACCAAGCTTTGCTGTTTCATCGTCTCTTCCTTTGATCCTCGCTACAGGTATCACCTAATCAAAACAGAATATCAGGGTTGGAGGAATAAATTATGGAGGGGTTTTTCACTATGAAAAAAAATAATAATAGTAAAACAGCTTGAAAGTCCCCAAAAATGATCTCAGAATTGGAGATGGCCTTAGAGCTCAAGGAAAATTGTTTTTATTGAAAAGTATCTAGACTATTGTTTAATTATGACACAAAGTTAGGCTTTTTTCGTAATATTTCTCTTTTGAATTTCTTACTTCGCACGTTTTGCCGTTTCAAGAACTGAAATTAAACGACAGGTAGTTCTAGTCTAGATAACAAATCCGGCAAGAATTGGTGGTTTTAACGAATCTTATCCATCTCCGTCATCTTCCGCATTAACTCAAAAGAGTTTGATTCCGATCGTTTTCCGGTGGAGGAGGCTATTCAATGGCTTATGTCGACCACGTGTTCCTAGTTATTGGGACTTTTTACACCGTCAGTAATCGACCGCCGGTGAAGGAAATCTCACTCGCGGTGGCTCTCCTCGTGGCGGTGATTTAGGCCACGGTATTAATTGTTACAAATTCTCGCTCGAACAATTCACTATTGTCACTAGCAGATGTTCCTTTATTTTTATTTTTAATCAAAAGTAGCTTTAGATTGAGAGAATTTGGTTTATGGACTGTGCAAATGAACAGAGCCTAGCTGTTATGTACAGATGGAGTGTAAAATATCTGTAGAGAGAAAGGACAAAAGCTTGTTTGAAAAAAATTAAAAAGACACGAAAGCTACGGAGGTCCATGAGATATAAAGTCGCCAAATTTATACAAAAGATCGGGGAGAGATTGAGATTACCACACCAGCACTTTCATTTCATAATCAACCGTCGCAATCACATTTTGGTGGGTTATCTTGAATTCTTCTAATCTGTTTTTTTCTTCTCTTTGATCTTCTGCAAATTCACAAACACAAAATTTTCTGAAAAGAAGAAATTAGTAGTCACGACGATGTTAACAACGCGGAAAAATATAGATCTAAATCCAATGGGTTTGCGTGTTTTTTCTATTTTATTGGATAATAGAAACTGAGATCAAGTTCTTGACAAGAGGCCAAATCCAATGGGTTTGCGTGTCTGTCTGTGTCAAAGCCAAGCCACTAGCATGTGCGTGAATATATTTGCGTATTCAATTTTACTTAGACATCTTTTTATAAGCCAACTTACTTAGTCCATCTTACACAAAGATGTTTTACACAGAATATTCGTTATGGCGAATAGTTTTATTGTATACCTCAATTTTGTTTTTACCCTCTCAAGTGGCTCAACGTTGTCATTTAGCTATAGCGGAAAGTTTCATCTCTTGAGGGGCTGCTCTTGAATTTAATGGAGAAAAAGACATAAAACAGCTTTCATCTCTTCTTGGCAATAAACCCGACAAAGATTTCTTGCTTTACTGGTCATTATTACTTATAAAGAAGTTGTCAATCTTTTAATCTCGTCCTCCGCTTTTCCAGTTTGCTCTTTTGTAGATTTCTGCCTTCTTACTCAACTATTGCTTCAGGCTTCGTCTCTTTGCAGTTTTGAGGTGGTCGTGGAGGACGAAAGAGCCCAGGAGGAACATATTTAATAAACATGAAGATGTCAGAGGAAAGTGATGGCAGCAGAGAAGTCAGGGAACCATTGGTACACAAGGATATGGCTGAATCAAAACCGGAGCAGCCGTGGATGGTTTATCTGAGCACATTCGTTGCAGTTTGTGGTTCTTTTGCGTTTGGTTCTTGTGTAAGTGAATTTAGGATCCATGAAAAGTCACCAGCTCTGATTCTGTTCTTAAAAATGCTTCTTTGATATTGAAAATGGGTTTTGATGCAGGCGGGATACTCCTCACCAGCTCAGGCTGCAATTAGAAATGATATTTCTCTGAGTATAGCTGAGGTAAACATAAGCGTTCAAGGAAAAGAAATACATTTAATTTGATCATCCCAATACCATTGAAAGTTGCTTACCATTACCTCGGATTCTGCAGTTTTCACTCTTCGGCTCTTTACTGACTTTTGGTGCAATGATTGGCGCTATTACAAGCGGGCCTATAGCTGATTTAATTGGAAGAAAAGGGGTCAGGAAAAATTCAAAACTTTCCAACTGATTTTGGCTTTGTGAGACCATCACTGCTCTTACTTCTTGTGGATTTGTATCCAGGCGATGAGAGTTTCTTCTGCGTTTTGTGTTGCCGGGTGGCTAGCAATCTTCTTTGCCAAGGTCTTACTCAGGATCCCAAACCAAAATGACTATGCTTGTCTCAAAACTTTGCCTAATGTATTTCTATTTGTGTTAAATGTTGTCACAATCAAAGGGAGTAGTGGCTCTGGATCTCGGAAGACTGGCAACAGGATACGGAATGGGAGCATTCTCCTATGTGGTGAGCCCATCGACTTTATTTATTCTCGGCTTCAACATCTCCCAATCCAGGTATACAGAGTAATTTACTCTGTGATTGATCTGTTGATGGTAGGTACCAATCTTTATAGCAGAAATTGCACCTAAAACCTTTCGAGGGGCTCTAACCACACTAAATCAGGTAAAGAGCACCGTGACCATCTTTTGTCTCCCTGATTGAGTTAGAGAATTCTGAATCGAGCTTCTCCTCTTTTGCCACAGATTCTGATTTGCACCGGAGTATCGGTTTCCTTCATTATAGGCACAGTAGTGACGTGGAGAGTCTTAGCACTAATAGGTTAGGAATCTATGTACTCTTAATATGACTCCATTGTAGTCAGAATCATTTATTATCTGAGATGGTACCTTGGCTTCAGGAATCATCCCATGCGCTGTCTCCTTTCTTGGACTCTTTTGTATCCCTGAGTCTCCAAGATGGCTGGTAAGACCAAGAAGAAGCACCATGGAGGTCATGTAGAAAGAAAATTTAATGGTACTTGTGTTTGTAGGCAAAGATGGGGCGTGATACAGAGTTTGAAGCTGCTTTGAGGAAGCTTCGTGGGAAGAAGGCTGATATATCGCAGGAGGCAGCAGAGATTCAGGTTTCTGAAATCTTGCTTTTTTTTCTTTTCTTCTGAACCAAGAAACCGTCTCTTAATCTGAAAACATATCTCACTTATCATTCTTGACAGGATTATATCGAAACTCTGGAAAGGCTTCCGAAAGCCAAGATGCTGGATCTGTTTCAGAGGAGATACATACGATCTGTTCTTGTAAGACCAATAATAAACAACATTCTTGCAAACCAAATTCCATTTTTCGTCACGCAGCATATGTTATATGTAACTGTATTGCATGCATTTGTTGGAGCAGATAGCATTCGGATTAATGGTGTTTCAGCAGTTTGGAGGAATCAACGGGATCTGTTTTTACACAAGCTCTATATTTGAGCAAGCAGGTTCTTAACATAAGAGATTCTTGAAATATACTATATACCTTCACTTGTATTCTTAGTCTGGAATTCTTTGTATCAGGTTTCCCAACAAGACTTGGGATGATCATATATGCTGTTCTTCAGGTTTAACCTTACTTTTATCAACGGATACGAGTCCAGTGTCGTAGAATGCTTGTATTCTTAATCTCTCTATGTCTCTTGTTTTGTTCACAACCAGGTGGTAATCACTGCGCTTAACGCACCAATAGTTGACAGAGCCGGAAGAAAGCCATTGCTACTGGTAAAAAAAAAACAGAGACAAAAAAAAGAGTCTTGACAAGATTTAGGCAGGTCTAACTAGAAGGAGTTGTGTGTGGCAGGTTTCTGCAACAGGGTTAGTGATAGGCTGTTTGATTGCAGCGGTCTCATTCTATCTCAAGGTTCACGACATGGCACACGAAGCAGTCCCAGTTCTAGCTGTTGTTGGTATAATGGTAAGTAATTGGTTTTTTCTAAGGAGTTTTACCAAACCCAATAGATTTGTTAAGATCATATAGTGGTGAGAGAGCAGGTGTACATAGGATCGTTTTCAGCAGGAATGGGAGCAATGCCGTGGGTCGTCATGTCTGAGGTAGAGAAAATCTCATGCTTAACAAGAAAATTACTTGAGAAGGGACGAGTTACTTATAAAACAGATTCGAACTTTGCAGATATTTCCCATAAACATAAAAGGAGTAGCAGGAGGCATGGCTACGCTGGTGAACTGGTTTGGAGCGTGGGCCGTTTCTTACACTTTCAACTTCCTCATGTCCTGGAGCTCTTATGGTAACTACGTATATATATATCATTCATTTTGTGTTCTGAAATTTCCCAGGGTAAAATTCGTTAAAAGGGATTAACAAATGGTGCAGGAACTTTCATCATTTACGCGGTGATAAACGCGCTGGCCATAGTCTTTGTCATTGCAGTGGTGCCTGAAACCAAAGGGAAGACATTGGAGCAGATCCAAGCTTTGGTCAATCCATAGTTGAACAGAATATTATTTTTCCTAGATATTACATTACTATGTTCGTTATCTATTAACTCGGGACATTAAGTATATTAATCTTGAATCCTTTTGCTTTTAAGATTTTTACTAAACTACAATCTCTCCGTTTTTCCATGTTTTCTTGACCTACAAGAAACATCATCTCTTCCCATTTCATTTCTTTGTAATCCATATTCCAAAAACTTTCACAAGTTTCCATTTTCAAGACACCCAGTCTCCATTTTGATGCCTCTTCTTCTTTTCTTTCCATTTCAATTGAAACTAGTGTAGTTAGTCAGACTAATCTTCTCTGCTTTCGAGAAACTTCTCATTGTCCACTGCTATGTGAAGTCAAGAATGTGCATCAGATTCTTGTTATGGTAAATTAGATTGTTTATATGCGACGGATCTCGGCTTCTATCTCCCTTCCTTCTCCTACACTAGACAAGTACACACCAAGTGGTTTGTGAATTTAAAACAAGCCACATTCTTTTTTTCTTTCTTTCTTTCTTTTTATCTTTTTTTTTTTTTACTTTCAAGACCATTCATTTGGACAAATTATTAAGTAAGAACTCATTCCTTCAGTTTATTTGACTTAATATATTGTTGGTGGTGAAACACGGGTTTTCTTCAACGTCCTCGGGTGTCTGATCTGTTCATCCCCGAAACACGGATTGTGTAAGGCTTCTCCTTATCAACTCTCAAACATACCATTCGTTTAAAGCTAGATGAATCTTGGTCCCTTCTCTCTTACTCAATGTATAGGCTGTTTGTTTCTGAGGAGAGGTTATATATATTTATATATATATATATGTATATTTGTAATAAAGTAATAACTTCTCTCTGAATTCATATGACTAATTAGAATGATCCATGTTTTCAATGTTAGATCATTAGTCTTGAAGATATGTACATATCAATTCATGCTTGTTCAAATAGAGGAAACCGGAACATAAAGCAAATACCGGAGACATACGGCAGAGGAGAATGATTAAGGCATGCACACTCCCTACTAACCATCATATTTCAAGCCTCTTATCATTTTGCAAATTTGGAAGCAAACAAAAATTCAAATAAGGAACCTTTACAGATAACATCAACTGCTTTTTTTAATTTTGAATCATGATTACATGTTTATTTATACAAGAAATAATAGACACTAGAATAATGAAATGATGTTTGAAATTGTTTGCTATATCATTTTTACAAGTATGAGATACAAATGTAGACTTATGAATTTCTGCTATTCAAAGGGCGAAACATACCTCATCGTCCTCCACCTTCAACTCATATATGTGATAATATTATGTTTATTAGAGGTTCGATCGATTTATAGAACATTGATGATATATACTTTTAATTCTTACGATCTCTACAATAAATGGATAAATTTATATTTTTCTTTTTTTTCTTATCTATGAATTTGTATTTATTTTGTATTACTTTTATGAATAATATGTACTTTTAAAATCTTTTCATTTCTACCAGAAATATAAATCATATAGCTTTTTTGAAATCACAAGACTAATTACACAATCAGTCTTTTATATTCACCAATTATACTTGTAGATTACAACCCTAAAAAATTATTCGTACGGTTTTTAACCTTTCAAATAAACTCCATTTTTAAGTAATTTTATTTGTTGTGAGTAATACACATCTTTTAACTATAACTAAAAGTTCTTTTTTTGTTTCACAATTTCTCTAAATTTCACATTGTTTGGGAAACTATATTTACTTTTTTATAACACTGATCTATTATTCTATTACAAATTATGAGAACTATTATATCGACAATTTAACAACGGACAAGTCTCCCGCCTGCAAATACGCCAAACGAATCTCCATGCACCACGTTGAAAATTTCATGTAAGGTTGTCTCCATTAATCTGCAAATTAATAATAAATCGCACCTTCCGGGACTCGAAACCCAGATCTCTTGATGTAGAAGCATTAAAGAACTCATTAACTACTAGGTTAAGGAAGCTTCCACGGAAACTATATTTACTTTGTCACTAAAAAAATAGTGTAAGTTCTTATTAGTAAAGAACTATCTAAACATCTACGAAACTAATTTTAACTTTAGAGTGATGGTTGAATTGTGGATTTAGAGTGATTAAGATCATTTTGTTTAGGTTTAGACCAAGAATTTAATATTTTATCAACGTATTTCATTGGTTGTTTTTCCTTGATCAATGTAGACATTAAACCCCTCATAATTCAGGGGTATTAATCTAGGTTTCAATATGAATTTTTTTAAGTAAAAAAATATCACTATTTTCTCTAGAATTTTGATTGAAAATACAAATTTTGAGCTGACCACTTCCTAAACTACAAAATAAAAATAAAGAGATACAATTTTTGTGCATTTATACATCTCAAAATAATTATCAATCAGCAAAATATATGCATTCTCATATTTTTTTACATAATCCGTATTTACAAATGAGTGTGCAATACGTGGTTTTAATTTTGGTATTTTACTTATTTTGTTTTCTATTGAAAAGGGAAAAATTTCATAATATTAACAATAAAATTGACAGTTTATTATAAGCATGTTGTTTTGCAACAAGCAGCCAAAAACAAAGAAGGAAAGTGTGAGGATATCAAAGCAGCAGCCAAAAACAAAAAAAAGAGAGTTTGAGGATATCAAAGGAGATGCTTTCCTCGGGCATTAGAAGAGACTTTCATACCCCTATTCTCCTAATTTCTGGTAACATTCGTTTCATAGAAAGTGTTTTTTTTTTGTAGCTCATGATTTTAAAGCGCTTTTAGGCTTACAATAACGCAACAAAAGTCTGTCTCAAGAAGTCATCATGGAATATGTTCTATGATGGGATGAGTAAAGGAATTACAAGAAGATTTTGGGATGTCTCTCGTGATATTTGACATTTGTTATTGGTAATATTTATTACTGATTTTTTTTTTTGATTAGTCACTTGTTTCTAATGACACTTGTTTTCAGTTTTGGAATTAGTCACTTGTTCTGGTGAAACTTGTCACTAGTTCTTTTAATTTTATGGTCTAAGAGTTTGGCAGAGATTGACTAGGAAATCGACATTGACTTGTATAAACCTATGTGTCATACCAAGTTGTCCTCAAATTATTGAGTGGAGAAAATTTGTATAAGCCTATGTGCTCACAAAATCGAATTTTCACAGGCCATAGAACAAAAGTTGCAACTTTGTTCCTGAAAGAAAGAAAATAATTGGAGATGTGGTCCAACTTGAGCTTCTGAGATAAATTGTAAGATAATTGAAAACACCATCAAAGAAAATAGAGTGGCATATCGAAGATCGAAGATAATTTGTCAGACAATCTGAGATAATTTGCTAGACAAATGGTTTATAGAACGTAAAACAAGGCACATTCTTTCTTTCGTTCTTTCTTTCTTGTTATCTTTTTTTTTTTGTTTACTTTCAAGACAATTCATTTGGACAAATGATTAAGTAAAAACTCATTCTTTCAGTTTATTTGACTGATTGTTGGTGGTGAAATACAGGTTTTCTTCATCGTCCTCAGGTGTCTGATCTGTTCATCCCTGAAACGCGGATTGTGTAAGGATTCTCCTGATCAAATCTCTAACATACAATCCGTTTAAAGTTTGATAAAATCTTGGTCCCTTCTCTCTTACTCAATAGGTTGTTTATGAGGAGAGGTTTTAGATATAGTTTTGTAATAAAGTAATGACTTCTCTCTAGTGTAAATTTACATGACTGTAATGATCCATGTTTATATGTATCTTTTTTTATTTCTTATTTTCAATGTTAGATCATCCTTCTTGAAGATATGAGTAT
This sequence comes from Eutrema salsugineum, assembly GCF_000478725.1. Classification (NCBI taxonomy): domain Eukaryota; kingdom Viridiplantae; phylum Streptophyta; class Magnoliopsida; order Brassicales; family Brassicaceae; genus Eutrema; species Eutrema salsugineum. The sequence goes on along the minus strand of NW_006256901.1, from coordinate 140,214 downwards.
ATATCACTTCATTGTTGTTCAAATAGAGAAAACCAGAACATAAAGCAAATACCGGAGATATATGGCAAAGGAGAATGATGAGATATACTAAACATTAGTCTAGATGCTTTTAACTTAATAGAATTGTTTAAATTTATATGGCATCTAGACTAATGTTTTAGTTGAGATATAAAATTAGGCTACTTTCATAATTCTCTTTAAATTTCATACTTTGGACGTTCTGCCGTTTCAAGATTGAAATTAAACGACACGTAGTTCTCGTTTAAATAACAAATCCGGCGAGACTTGGCTGCTTAAGCGATGCGATTACTATCAATCTCCGTCATCTTCCGCATTAACTCCTAAAAGAAGCAAAAGAGTTTGATTTCGTCTTCGAGCTCGCGATCTTTAGCTTCCACGCGACAGAACCCTTCAAATTGACGTCGATTTGGTTCCGACTGTTTTCCGGTGAAGTTGATTCAGAGGGTATTCGATGGCATACGTCGACCACGCGTTCTCGATATCGGACGAGGACCTAATGATTGGGACTTCGTACACCGTCAGTAATCGACCGCCGGTGAAAGAGATCTCACTCGCGGTGGCTCTCCTCGTGTTCGGAACCCTAGGAATTGTTTCCGGTTTCTTCATGGCGTACAATAAAGTTGGTGGTGATCGAGGCCATGGTACGATTCCTTTTTAAATTGTTACTAATTTTCGCTTGCACGATTCACTTAGCTTGCCATTAGCTGGTTTCTAGACATTTTTGTTGAATCTGGGAGAATTTTAAGTCCTGCTTCTTTCTTGTGTGTTTTTCATTAATGTATAGGCTTGTTCGTTTCCTGAAGAAACCTAGTTTGGAAGATCTAGTGAATATCTTGTGGCGCCTAGTGTTGGACTTGGTTTTGATCTTTGTTTCTAGTGAAACATGTGGAACTCTCAAACAAGTATCTAGAGGCATGGTTTAGGCTTGGTTTTTCTCTGATAAATGTCCAGTGGTAGGTTAGCTTTAGAGACAACTTTTGTATGATGATCTTAAGCTTTTCTTCTTGTCGGTTTTTAGTCGAAAACAAATAAAATGTATTCCTCTGATCTCATCTTGATTGTTTCCAGTTACGAAATGTGTTTAAAGGGATGAATATTTTATAAAAGCCTGTGTTTTTGCAACATATACTGATCTTCTCTGCTTGCCTGAAACTTCTTATTGATGCATTTTACAAAAATCTTACTGCTATGTCAAACAAAGAATCTGATAGCGAAATAGATTCTTTGTATCAGATTCTTTGCATCAGATTCTTTGTATAGTGAAATAGATTATTTCCTTACCATTTCAAGAAACGATCACTTGTTTATCGTTGTCAGTTTGTCACATCAATAAAATGTAACATGTTCTCGCCTTCTTGGCTTCTTTCTCACTTCTATCTCCTTGAACAAGAACACTGGAGAAGTATACACCAAGTGTGTTGTATAACGTAAAACAAGACACATCCGTTCTCTTTTCAGTTTCAAGAAGATTTATTCGGACTAATGATTTTCTGAAGAAGAAGACTCACTCCTCTGCTTTTTGTTTTTTTGTTGTCTGGTGAAACAGGGATCTTCTTCATTGTCCTCGGGTGTCTTCTGTTTATCCCAGGGTTTTACTATACACGGATTGCATATTACGCTTACAAAGGATACAAAGGTTTCTCCTTCTCAAACATACCATCGGTTTAACCCCTTATGAATCCTCGGTCTCTTCTCTCTTACTCGATGTATAGGTGGTTGTTTCTGAGGGCAGGTTTTATTTTGCTTAAAAGCAATGACTTCTTCTCTTTAGTGTGATTTTAATTTTTAACATTACTTGAATGATCCATGTTTGATATGTATCTCTAGTTTTAGTAGGTGAATGAAATTTCGTTTTAACACATTTAGAGTAATTGCAAAAAAATTCCCAATTTCAAACTTAATCTCGTATGTCAAACTGTGTGTCGTTTTCCTTCAGATTACATTATTACGACAGAGAAAATTGGTGGTATATGTAATCTCTTGTCTTATGCAAACATACGTAAATTTGGAGATTCCATATCCAAATGGTTCTTCGACGGTTGTGCCTACATAATATACGTCAGGAATCAGTTACACCTAAACCGCAAATCCAATTCTTTAAAATTAGTACCGGTTTAGCTGAATTTGGATCTTCCTCCTCTCTATCGTACCGCCACAAACGCTACCCGTCTCTCATTTCCACATCTCTCTTCTCAATTTTTCTCATTGAGTTTATTGAGTTTGGTACGGTAAATTTGGCTTTGGTTCGGTTTCTATGTTTAAACCAAAATGTCAGCGTTGCAGGCCGTCTCATTGTTAGAGACTAAGAAACCATGTCGTTTTTAATGTTCCAAAACAGCGCGTTGTTTAATGTTCAATAAACGTTATAAACCCTAATTTGGATTGGTCTTAAACCCCCATTTCCGATCCACGTTCCCAAAATTTGATTTCTGCTGGAAAATTGTTCCCCAAATTGTAACGAGGACTATCATCGGAAGAGGAAGACGATGGTTTGGTTTCAATGCGAGGATTGTGGAGAGGAACTGAAGAAGCCAAAGCTCCCTAATCACTTCAGGATGTGCAGAGCCACAAAGGTCTCGTCTCGATTCAGTTTCTTCTTTTATAATTGAATCTCTGTGATGATTCTTCGGGTAAATCTCTTAGCTTTTTGTTGCCAATCAAATAGTTATCGTGCCTCGACTGTGGAGAAACGTTTGGGAAAGATAGTGTACAAGGACATAACCAGTGCATGACCGAAGCTGTAAGGACATTCACCTTTTCTATCAATCTTCTTCTCCTCTTTTGTTCATCTGTTATGTTTATATGCGTTTTATGTAACAAACTGACTTAAATTTTAGGTTTTGGCTATGTCTTGGAATAAGAGATTGAATAATTGTTTCTGTGTCTTGCATGTTTCTGTGTATTTTTTCTTCTGAATTTAGGAGAAATATGGTCCAAAAGGTCAGTCAAAGCCATCTAATGGCACACCTGCGAAGCCAAAGGATAACACGAAGCAACAGCCAGACTTTGATATAAATGTCGGCTTATCAAATCGATATCCATGGTTTTGTAGGTATTCACTTCTTTCGCCTTTCCTTACATTTCTTGCACTACACACAAATGCAGTTTAATGTATCGAGGTTCTTCTATGTTGTTTTAGGAGTATAAGAATCTATATGTTCTTTGGATTTTATAGAGCTAGTGTAGACTTGTGGTGAGATTTTATGAGGACATGGTTTTTGAGTATTTATCTATTTGATTTCAGTTTGTGTAACACAAAGGCTACTAGCCAGCAGACTTTGCTTGCCCATGCCGATGGGAAGAAACACCGAGCAAAAGCAAAAGGGTTCCATGCTAAACAACAACCAGAACAGTCCACGGTGGATGCAACCGAGAATGCTTCTAATGGTGATTCCGAACAGAAGAAAGTAGATTTGCATGTTTCCTCAGGTGTTGTTGCAAATGGAGGCTCGCCTACTGAGAAGAAGAGAAAGCTAGAGACTTTGGATGAAACAAGCAATGGAGAGGTAGTTCAAGCCGAGAAATCAAAAGGAGGTGAAGCAAAGAAAGCGAAGAAGCAGGACCATGAGAAGAAAATCAATTGGAAGAGGTTGATCATTACGGCTTTGAAATCTGTACGTATCTATCGGCTCACTGACTTTCGGTTTCGAATAGCTTCTTTTTGCAACTTGCAGTTCCAAAATTTACCAATGCAATGTGTCTACATAATGTTGTAATACACACATGAATTCGCATTGATACAGAACGAAGAGAAAACTTTGAAGATGAAGAAACTTAAGAAGCTCGTCCTAGCATCTCTTGTGGATTCAGGCATAACTCGAGACAAATCTGATATCAGTGCGGAGCTAGAGCTTAAGGTCAGGCAATTACAAATCTCATCCGCGTAATTAAGATGCAACGATCTTTTTCTCCCTTTAAGAAGAAGTTCACATTAAAGTCTTTTTGTTTTCTGTATTGCAGGTGAACTCGAGCTCCAGATTCACGGTTGATGGGAAGTACGTGAAACTTGTGGCTAAAGATTCAGTCTAATTCTTGAGACAAGAGTCGGATTTTGGCCCTCGCATTTTTGCCAGATGATTCGTTACCGTTACTGTCTGTATTAAAATTTGTATTGTCATTAAACTTTCGTATTTTCTTGAAAAAAAGACGAAAACCCTGGCACACTTCTGAAGTGGCTGAATTTTTTTTCTTGGAGAAGACTATAAATGATTAATGAGTGCGGTTAGCAAATGTGCCGTTTTGGGGGCAAAATGGATCTTACGGGACCAGATGCACAAACAGAATTATAGCGTCTTGAGCAAACACAAACTCAAGACTGAAGCAAACTCTTCCTTTCTCATCTCTAAACATTAATTAACCATACCTTTACATTACAAATATTTTAACAACGAAATAGAAAAAACACACTGGTAAAGACTACAGGGAACCTGTTAATGGGAGAAACTGAATTTTATTGACAGAAAATGTATTTCCAGAGAGGTAATGGCTCTGAGGTTATGGAAAACAACAAAAATACCGAAGCTCAAGAAGAAGAAGAAGAAGAAGAAGAAGACCCTCCATTTACATATATCAATACAAACATCACTATCATCACTCTTTTTTCATTTCTTTCTTTCTGCCACAAAAGCTATTTACAGCCGGAAGTTTAGCTACCAACCTACCCCTTACCCGCTGGACCCAAATCCACCAAAAAAGAAGATCAAAAAAGAAGCCTAAGAAGAAGAAGATGATGAAGATAGCGTCTTGAGCAAACACAAACTCAAGGCTGAAGCAAACTCTTCCTTTCTCATCTCTAAACATTAATTCACCATACCTCTACCTTACATATATTTTAACAACAAAGGTTACTAGAAATAGAAAAAACACACACTGGTAAAGACTACAGTGAACCTGTTAATGGGAGAAACTGAATTTTATTGACATAAAATGTATTTACAGAGAGGTTATGGTTCTGAGGTTATGGAAAACTACAAGAAAACCGAAGCTCAAGAAGAGGAAGAAGAAGAGGAAGAAGAAGAAGACCCTCCATTTATATATATCAATACAACATCACTATCATCACTCTTTTTTCTATTTACAGCCGGAAGTTTAGCTACCAACCTACCCTTTACCCGCTGGACCCAAATCCACCAAAAAAGAAGATAAAAAAGGAAGCCTAAGAAGAAGAAGATGATGAAGAAAAGAATCTATATGACCTAATTTTCTGGAGATAACATCCTAATAACGCATCCCCCGGTAACTGGTTATTCGTTTAAGGAAGCAAAAAAATTCTTTTACCTCTATGCTTTTTTGTTGTTGTTGTTAACTAGTATAACCAACAAGACTATACAGATATAGAAAGAGTGAGAGGGAGAGGTGACCTCATAACTTTATGTTCAGTCCTGAGAGATCATCCATTGGTATTCCAAGCTCTAGGATATCGAAATCTTCTTCGTCATCCATGTTAAACCATGAACCAATATCACCTGGTTGCGTATCAAAATCATCTGGACCTCCCAAGCCATCTGGTATTTGTAGCTGAGATAGGTCAAGAATCGCCTCTGTCTCTTCCAGTGTCTCCAAGTTATTACACTCGCTGTTTGTTTCATTCGATTCGGGTAATGGCGCTTTTGGTTGCTCCCGGATCCTAACAGATGAAGATACCTGGGTTGTTTTCTGCTTCGGTTTTGCTTTCGGTTTTCTTTCACCCTTGGCATTAGACAAGGAAGGCCGGCCAATCTTATTGGTTCCATTTCTAGATGAAGCCTGCCCTTTCCCATCTCTGTCCCTCTCACTTCTCTTTCCCTTTGTACTACTTGAGAGTTGTGTCCCAATACGAACATCGTCATCTCTCTTCTTGACCTTATTGGACCATGATGTATCTTCTTTCCCCGTCGTTTGTTCTAGCAAGGCATTTTCAGATGCTAGAGCATCAGAGGAATTGGTATAGTTCTCCAAGTTCTGCCCAATGCGTGCCAACGAAGAGCTTAGCTGTGTGCCCATGGGTGCTGCCAGGGAAAGAAAAAGAGATACAAATTAGCAGAGCGAATATGGACTTGGAAGAGATTTCGTTATTTATTTACACAATAGATCGTACTTGAAGTCGACAGAGTATACTCATTATTCACGAGAGAATCTTCGGCTGTTGCCAACCTGGCAATGAACATATCCTTAATTTCAGGCTCACTGAAGCAGCTTTTGCCTGTCTCTTCGAATTGATGGCATCGTTCAAGCGTCCTTTTAACAAAAGCAGATGCAGCCTGCTTTGAAATCTTGTTATTGGAATTTTTTCCAACAACGGTGTGATGACGCCTACTTGCCTGTAAAAGAAATGAGACGAGTTATCAACTAAGAACATTGGAGTTTAGCAGATAAGTGAATTTGCTACGGAAGCAAAATATAAAAATACCAATCTGAATAGGAGCCATTTTTGAAACAATTAGTTTACCTTGCTTTTTTCATATGCCATTTCGATGAGTTTATCATAACCAAGCTGATCAAACTCCCTATGTAAAGGAAATAAATACATATCAAAACTGTCAGATCATAATCCGGATCCATAAAGGCGTAGAAAAATATCGGAGTACGGGAAAATTCATACTTCTCCTGACTTTCTTTCATCTCTAAGGCAAGCTTTAGTAGCATATCCACAATCTCTTTCTTCTTTGAACCCTACAAAAAAAAAACATAAGGACCATCAAACGATGTTTTCCTGTGGAGAAAGTAAACATGGGACATACAAACATTTCTTTTTGTCATCTTACACCGGTTTCTTAAGAAATGTCAGAATCCACCTAAAGTACTTAATAACCCTCAAGGGGACGAAAACCATAAGAAAACAATAAAGTATTTGATGAGAAAGATACCTCCTTGCAGATGGCCTCCTCCAACTTTTTGATTTCGTCAACAATTTCGTCATCCTCCACGTTTGAGATACTAGGCTGTAAGAAAACACAAGAACAGCATGCCAAGTTGCAAGATACTTCAGCAATAAGAACAAAAAGTACATAGTAGTAACAAGTTTCTAAATAGCTAGGATACTAGCCTGCATACCATTGGTTCTAAGGATATTCCAATAGACTGAGCTTCAAGATAAATCCTTTCATCTATCCCCAATTTATCATACTGAATGTCTAAGAAGTCGATGGGTGAATGATCTAAAAATTTGCCATTGCAGAGGTGGACTGACTTATTACAACCCTTGAACAGAATTGCAGACTCATCGTCCTCGGATTCATCAAGGTGCGGCCTTTCGTTGTTTCTAAACCCATTGAACTCCACCATATTATTCAGAACACTGAATTCTGAGGCTTCATCAAGATCATGCGTGGCCCCAAATCGATCAACTTGTATATCTTCATTTACACTCATCGAGTCCTCAGAAATCAAAGCTGATAGTAATCTCTGGTAAAGTGGACAACCATTGGAATCCACCCTGCTAGTTCCATGTTCCCCAGGAACTAAATCACGATTATCAACTTCAGAGGACGTCAGAACGGGTGAGGGACCCATGGAGGAGAGTTCTCCCTGAAAGAGGGGAATAAAGCAGTACATTATTGACTGTCTCAAATGTGTTGAAGTTAACATGCTTAAAGCTCTGATTAGCTTCCGTCGCGCCACAAATATTGATATCTATCGAATCATGTATGATAACAAATCTAAAAGACACTTGACGCCATTATTCTACTCCTTTGGGATTTTCTCGTTTCCCTTTACCTTTACATTAGTATGTGCAGATAGATACCTAGGGAGCGATGCATAGTAAAATTAGTGCACATATAAACCCAAACCAAAATTTCTTATATTACAGCCCTAACCAACTAGACTATTACATAATTAGTTCAGGATGTCAGGTGTGAATAAGTTCCAATAAAGATATTTCTGTCAAATTCTTAACAATGAGATCTGAAAATGAAGTAAAATGTTTCACCTGGTGTTTCACGAAATTGATATGATCATCAGATATTAAGCAAAAGTATCGCTCCATTTGCTTCCAGAAAGGGTTGGGAAATTTCTGAGCTGCATCAATGACAAGACAATTCAATCCAGAAATAAAAGTTGGTATACAGCATAAAAGAGAATAAGGAAACAATATTTTACCAAAAATTACAGCCGACTTAATAGCCGCTTGTAGCTCCTCATGGCCATTATCTGAACCCGCTAATAAATGTAACCAATCCATAAATAAAGGAGTAAAACAAAAATAATCCAGCCAAAAGAGCAAAGTCTTATTAAACTGAACTTGGTTACCATGAAAATCTAGTGTTGAAGAATTTGCTGCCCGTTTGTAAGCCTTACGATCAGATAGTTTCCTAGTGGGTGGGCGACCTACCTTACTGCACAGAACTCATGAAAGAAATCTACGAGATAAACACCATGGAGTTCAAAAAAAAAACTTAAATCACACAAGAAAGAAAATTAGAGAGTACGTAGAAAAGAGGAATGATCTACCTTTCACTCTTGTCAAAATTCGGTCTTGCACTGCGAAGCTGCTTTGCTGTTCCAGCATTCTTAAGTTTCTCTACTCCCGCTGGATTAAGAGACCTTGTGGAAGAAAAGCCACGGCCCGTCCTTCCTCGTCTTCTCACACCATCCCTAATCTCCTCACCAGTAGCAGGCTTGTTACTTTTTCTTGATTGTAAAGAAGGGATGGACACTTTAGGCAAAATCTGTGCAGCTTTCCCACTAACCTCATCAGACTGCTTCCCCTTGATTTTAGACTTGATCTCAGGGGGGCCAGATTCTTCACTTTCTGATAAAGTTGCGGCGGAGAAACTGCTTTCACCGTTTAGTTTCAATTGAGGAGAAGCAGCTGGGGAGCGTTTATGAAATCCAAACCCAGTTTCAACACAGCCAGCATCTAATATATTATCTGAGTAAGGAACTTCGTCGTTATTAGAAACTATGGGAACTAAATTCGTCCTTCTTGCTATACGGGATATCTTTTGTGGTCTTTGTTTAGCCCATTGAGTGACAGGTGGTGATGAAGATCGATTTGGTGCCATACGCTTGCGATGTGTAACCCCTGACAATGGTGGAGGCTTATTTGTACAGCCAGAGATATCCCAGTCACTTGGGGATGGAGTGATATGGAGTCCTAGCGACAGTTTCTGAGGTACCCCTGATCCAGATCTAGGCCCGCGAACCGAAGCATTTGTTTTTGTGTCTGAAACCAGACTTGAAGAATTGAATTCATCGTGAATATTGGACCTTCAAAGAATCCAACAGAGTAATAAGTACGTAGAAGATGATCAAAAACAAAAGTGGCTAAAACAGCAGGAAATGATATGGTAAACTGAAATCTTATAACTAAGCTGCAATGTGATTGATAGAAAAACTCAAAATGTATGATTACGATTATAACACATACTTTCTGACAGCCCTGAGATTCACCCTTTCCTTATCCGAGCCAGTGGAGCGTTCTCTCTTCTCAATGTACAATGAATTATGATCAGCATCGATCCTTGACACTGGGGAATGTCCGGCCAACGTCTGCTGAGAGAGGTTATCAGATCTACCATACCCAGTAGCTCCATTGCCAGCCGCTTGCCTACAAAAATCATTCAAACAGGAGATTAAACCTATAGAATAACCACCAAAGTATACAGAATCCAAATTGATCGAGAGGAGGTGAGAAAATAAAGAAGTAAACAGACAACAAAGTGAACCCAGCATATTCTGAACCCTTGAAACCATAAACCTACCCCACTTCAATGGATTAAATAATCATCTGAATCAAGGTCATTTTCAGTCAGCAAACCACCAGTAAAATTGTGAAAATTAAAGGAAAGGAGATATAGCTGGTGGAATTACACACCTCACACTCATGCATCTTCAACATACAGAAGTTTTTTAGAGCGAAAAGACTCATCAATCCAGCACATACTTCTATAAGGTCAGATAAAATCATGTAAATAAAGAGACAATGAAGAGCAATCAATTCTAGTTCGTGAAACTACACTTATCATATTTTCCCTAATTAACTCCAAACAGAACACGTAAAGTGAAAGTAGCGCAATTACGAGACCAGAAGCTTTTTAGAGCGTAAATAATCATCAACCCAGCACATACTTCTATAAATTCAGAAAAAATAATGTGAACAAAGACAGTGTGAAGAGCAATTAATTGAAGTTCGTGACATCTCACTTCTTCTTTTCTTTTCCTAATAAACTCCAAACGGCGAACAGTATATGTAAATGGAAAGTAGTGCAAATACGAAACCTTCAAAAAGAAGTATGCTAGCTAAGTACATCTGAGAAAAGTTATTTGAAGAACATACCTCTAAGAGCATGGCAACAATCAATAAAAAAGCATAGTAAATACCAGCATTGGACATTGTATGTTGACTGCATGAAAAAGCTATTGTGTACATAGAACAGCTCATACCTTAACATGTTTGAGTCACCATTCAACTTCGAGCGGAAGTCACCCATTGCCTTCTGTTGTATTCCCAGCTTCAAGTCTCGATAACCATCAACCACTTTACTTGAAGCCAGGTTAGGATGACAGTTCGTTTTAATACAGGAGCGTTTTTTCTTCATCTTTGACTTTTCCCAACCATCAATACCAATTGAAGTTCGATCTTCACCTTGAACTGCATTGTGATTTGCCAGCCGCGTTATTTCTTTATCTCTGTCTACAACAGCTGACTGTCGAACAATAGGATTGCTTCGAACATCCATCTGAACCACAAAATAAAGAGATTAAGGTTTTCCGAAGCAATAATGACGCACTGACTAGTAAGTGAGAGCCTACTGAATATAAGAAGACAACTGCTATGATATTACATTCCTTTATCTAATACTTATATTTGAATGCAATTCAAAATAAATAAAATCTACTATATTTGGTGGCAAAGTGCTTAAGTGACGAAGCTTCTATATCATATCACAATTTGTGGCCAGTCTCCATATTTTAACCAATAACCTGTTCAAAACATGTACCTTTCCAGTAATCCAAAGCATGCAATTAAACGCAAGCAGAAAAGAGTTATAGCATAAAAGGGCGTATTGGTTCAAGTACAAACCAAGATATCAACTCGACTCAAACAACTCCATAAGGGTCATACATTAAAGGAAGTTATGTAACAAAAAAAAAAGAAAATCATGACTTACCATGGAAGTACGTGTTCGCTTATTTGGAACACCACTTTTAAGTCGTTCATCCAACTTTTGCTGGTCAAGCTCAAAACCACCAGCCAGGGTCTGACTTTGAGTTCCCATTTTATCTAGGCCTGACCCTAATACCATGCGATCACCAGAGCGCTCACCAGAAAACCCTTCTGGTCGAGACCTCTTCTTTGTAGGCACAGTTGGGAAAAACTTATTAAATACAGAAGAAGCTTCGTTGAAAAATTTTAGGCGCTCTCTGTGACCAAAAATATGTAAATGAGCTAAAAGAGTACTTCAAACACAACTAACTAACTTGTAGTAGTTAAACTACCTGGCCTTCACATTGTTTTCGCGTAGACCAGTCTTTAGTCTTTTGATCTCTTCTGGTATAGGAGATGGAATTGACTTCCCTTTCAATGCTCCACTAGGAGACTCGTCTCCTTGTATCCCAAGAGCAGTATTCATATGCCGCTTAAAGTCACCTTGACGAATAGACTTATGATCTGCGGCAACCACCTTAGGATCAAAACGCAAACACTGAAAGAAATTTGTTACATCGGTTTGTGCTATTGGTGAAGTGCTCCTCAACATGCTTGGATGAGATGGAGCAGAATGTTCCATGGACTCACGAAAGCTACTAGATCTTTCCATCTGTGCAGCAAAGTTAGATCTGTATACAGAAGAATAATCAAACTTCGCAGGTGCTGACATTCCCTCAGCTCTTGGAAGTAACTATGTATTATCATAAAGACTTAATACCCAGTGGAGGGCTGACAAGCTGTAGCACATAAATGCTAACTATACAGCTCTCAAATAATTGATTTGCCGTGCACCTGCAATGTGAAAAATAGAACAAATACATCAGCAAAAACACCATAAGTCTTCGGCATGAGAATGGTTCTTGTAATGTTACTTGGGAGACAAACAAATCCCAAAATGTTTCATGTAGAAAATAAATATGAAAATAATCAAAAGAGTGAAGTTGAAACATTTGGTTTACACAGTCCAACTCTTGAAAAGGCCAAAAGTAGAAAAAGCTCCAATATCTAGACCCTATATACAAACACAGGAAGAATCTACATGGGGTTTCAGATTAATCTGATTTCTTCATGCAATCATAGCATATATTCAGCTTCGTAAATATACATTCACAACAAACTTTAGCCAGAAACTGCCAGAACCATGCTCATATCCATAATAGCACAGAAAAACGCACTCTAAAATACTGAAACTAATCAATCGCAAGTTAAGTTCTAAAACCAAATCAGCAATTTAGAAAGAAAAAAAAAACGAAAACCTCTACTAAATGTGAAAGAGAACTAAGCAATAATAGAGAATGATATGGATACTACTCTAACCTTAATTCCAGGAACTATTCTTTCCCCTTACTGAAAATTTCCTCCAAATTTCACTTGCGCTTAGTTCGTTGAGCACCCGACACAATTAGGCAGCTAAATCACCTATTATGCCAGTGAAATACATATCACTAAAAATAAATTCCCCAATTTAACACAATTTTTCTAGCAAGCTTAAGTACAAATTTTAACTGATCATAATTTCACCACAATCTAACTTCATTACCACAAAAGCCCCCAAAAACTAAAGTTGAACCAAGAATTCACGAACTAAATAATACTTTTAATTAGAAACCCTAAGAGAAAGAACTGAATCAAACATAACAAATTGAAGAAATGAAGTAAGCAAAAAAAAAAAAAAAAAAAAAACTTTAGTAAGCAGCATAATCGACAATATTTACCAGCAATAAAAACCATATAATCCGGATCAAAGTTCAAAGATGTAGCAATGAAATGAAACGAAACCCAGTACCTCGAATCAAAAACCGCGGCAAAGGAAAAGCAAAACTCCGCAGGACAAAATACGAGCCGCAAAAAAATTCAAAGATATTGAGGATTGGAGCGTTTCGAAGAGTACTTAAAGAGCTCGAAATCGAAATCCAGCAACGTTCGTGCAACAGCAATGAGAGGACGGGATCGAAGCGAACTCAAGGCTTCGTTTCGTTGCTGTTTTTGATCGGCGATGAAACTAGGACTGCGGAAATTACGTATTTACCCATCGTATAACCCCTGAGGAATACATTGCCTCGTCAAGGTGAAAGTAAGGGTAACTTGGTAAAATACGAGCCGAGCCGGCTCGAAGCAGCTATGGGCCTCTGGCTTTTTTCTTCGACCAATGGTGATTTTACTGTGTACAATTTTTTCCACTAAAATAGATTAGTGTTTTCATTATTTTCTTCCTAAATTAATGATTTCATAGATATATATACTGTAAAGTATTGATGTATAGTTAAATTAGTATAAAGGGATTCTATTATACTATTTCCATGAGCTGCAAGTCTTTTTTAAAATAAAATCACAATAAACTCATAAAGTATTTATTTCATTACATTATATATTTAATTTAACTATTCATAGAGACTTAAATTGATAAAAGATTAAAAGGACAAAGATACAAATCATATATATTATAAGCAAAGTAAAATTTTGAGTTAAAGCTCTCTCATTCAATCTCAGAGTGGCTAATTACCATTTATCCCTCTTTATATTTTTTAAAATTAAATTTAATAAAAAATTATTAAAAATCGTAAATTTATTAAAAAAATTATTAAAAATCGTAAATTAAATAAAAATATTAAAAATCGTAAATTAATAAAAAATTGTTGAAAATCGAAATTTAATAAAAAACATTTAAATTTAATAAAAATTATTAAAAATCGAAATTTAATCAAAAAATATTTCAAATAGAAAATAACGAAAAATTAAAAATTGAAATTTAATAAAAAAACATTTAAAATCATATCATATATAATATATGTGAAGTAAATTTTTCGCTATAAGGTCTCTCATTCAATCTAGGTAACTAATTCCCCTTTATTCGTTAATAAAATTTTAAATATCCTTATTAATTAATTTATTTTCGTAGTTTGTATAAAAATTTTGCTGCCACTTTTAGTTATTTTGATAATATTAAGATAATTTCAATCGGATTATCTGTTGAGCGAGATTATCTGGAAAAAAAATGTACATGTGATATGGGAAATCCTAGCTTAAGTTGAGAGCTATATATAAATATATTACTTTATAAAATGTATCTTAAGCTCAATTGTGGTTTGGTTTCTACATTGGTCGGTTTTTCGTTGTTTTGTTTACCGTCTTTATTTTTTATAAATCAATTTTCGATTTTTTCTATATATTGTTTTTTCCGTTTTTCAGTACCAGTAGTAGTGTTCCTCGATTATATGTTGTTGTTTTGTGTTGTCAGTTATTCTTCCTTACTTAACGTGATTAAAACCATGTCAACATATCATAAATCATCTTCATTGTCTAATGAACAGGTTTTAAGTCTTTTGTTTTTTCGTTTGTTATAAATATGGCTTTCTAAATTCTGTTTATTTTTGGAATAATATAAAAGAGGCCAAATACTCTAGCAGGGCGCAGAGGAAAAACAGAAAAAGGGAAAAACGGAAAAACGAAGTAGAAAAAGAAGAGAAAAAAGATAAATTAAAACATATAGAAGAACATAGAGTTGACGAAAACGTAAAAAATGAGGAAAAAATGAACAAAAAGTCCTAGACCATGAACAATAAGATCAAAATGGGTAACACAAAATAGTGAAGAAGAAAAATGATAAGGAGATGAAGAACTCAAAGTTGAAGAAGAAAACTGAAAGAAAAAGAAGAACAAAAGTAGTAGATGAAGAAAATAAAGTATAAGAAGATGAAAAGTCGACAATGAAAAAGAAAATAAAAAGAAGAATGTAAAGATGCGAAAAAGACAAACAAAAATTAGAAAGAAAAAAAAGTTTGGATAAGACAAAAATGACCAAGAAGAAGTAAAAAACAGAAGATAAAAACGGCTAATAAAAGCAAAAGAAGAATAGTAGAAGATGTTGAAGAATAAGAATTTAGAGAATACAAAGACAATAAAAATAAAACAAAGAAGAAGGGGCAGACAAATAAAACAAAAAAAATCAACAGAAAAAACGAAGAAAAAACCGAAAGAAAAAAAAATCAAGAAGTCAAAGAAGATGAATACAATACATAAGAAGAAATAGTCAAAAACAATGAAAGATAAGAATGATAAAACAAAGAATAGAAAAGCTAAAAAATAAAGAAAAATGAGAAGAATAAGAAAACAACGATAATATGAACAAAAAATAATACAGTGAACAAGTAAGATAAAAAAATAGTCGGATAGAGTCGAAGACAATGAACAAAAAAAAATAAATGACCAATTGGAGAAGAAAAAAGATAATGTGG
>NW_006256901.1:0-124727 GCF_000478725.1 Eutrema salsugineum | reverse complement strand
GCATGAACATTCCAATTCGATAAAGTTTGAACTCATAATAATAATACACCCTTTTCTGGTTCATATAAAGTATGGCTAAAGTCTGATAATATTTTAACGGGTTTTTTCTATCTTTTCCTAATCAGATTTTACAGGAATAGATATTTTTGTTCATGAGAGCATTAACAATATTTACAAACAAAAGCAGAAAAGAAAATGATCAAAAAACGGGTTTTTGGATGTTGCTAACAATAACTAGTAAACAATGGCGGGAAAAAAACGGCTGGTAACTGCCACAAGGAAAAAGGCCGTACAAGAAAATATATGGACGCCGATTCTGGGCAGATACAAAAAAAAAGACAAAAAGACAAAAAAAAAAAAAGACAAAAAGACAAAAAAAAAAAGAGAGCACGACAGATAGGCAAACATAGCATTTGCAAGCAATTACGGCTGTACATTGAGAAAAGTTTCATGAATCAAGAATTTTTTATTTTTTTTTTTTTTTGCAGAGGATTGCTTTGTAGAAAAAGAAGATGACTTGGATTGAATCATTGTTGTGGATCATCAACAGTAGAGAGTTTTGTGTAATCAATTGCAGAGTCACCTGCAAATCGAACCGACAATTAAAAGCATGGAATTTTAAACAAAGCATAATAAGTTCTTTATTGCAATGGAGGAAAGGATAACATGTAAAAATGCTAATAACAAGGCTTACTCCGGGTGGAGTCAGTTGATGAGCGTGGTGGCGAAATGCTTCCTTTGATATCTGCGTTCACATTTTCAAGAAACTAAGAGGCATGTAGCTCGAGAAAATGGCGTTAATTGGAAACCAAAGAAGAAGAGAAAACAGTTGTTGCACCTAAAGAATGGCGAGAGCCACGAACAGCGTCGAAGTTTCTGTATGTATATCCAACAAAGTTGATATTTTGAGGGGTTATGCTCACCTACGAGCAAACACAAGAGGTCCAGAAGAATCAATAAGAAGAGAGCAACAAAACGTTAATAAGCTTCTTTTCTTTTTTCTTTGTGGTACCTTCCATGACGGTCCAGATCCTGTTCTTGTTGGTTTTGGACAGTCCACCTAAGGAAAAAATCAGAAGATGATAGTGATGCGGCCACTTGAAAAACAGAGATAGAAACTTTTCAATCCTTTGAGATGTTTGGATTTTTACCTCATCGAATTTCATAAAATTTTGGGTATCAAGTTCTCCATTGACCACTGGCTTAAAAGCTGCATCCATCTCATAGAGTCTTTCCCATTCCACATCTTTGAACCAAGGATGAGCCTAGATGTGTCTTATTTTTGTCAAAGCATGGGATGTAACAGACAAAGAGAAAAGACAAGAGAAAAGACAAGAGAAGAGTAAACAATGTTTTTTATTATATTTACATACTTTGATTTGCTCTGCTCCGGCTCCATGAGAACCAAGCCTATGTTCAGAATCACAAAGCAAACTACATATGAGATCTCGTGCCTCAGGTGTCAACCTTGCGTCCTCCGGGAATACCAAATGAGTTCTCCAGCTCACAATCTAAAATCCATCAAGCAAAACATTGGAATAAATCCACAGAATGTCAATTCATGTCAGAGAAAGGTGTGAAGATCCTAAGAGTAACAGAGATTCTTATTTTAACCATCTCAGTATCCTTCTTTAAGAAACTTTTTATGAATAAGATGAAGTACAAAGTGAAAACTACTGTAATTTAGTAGCAAGGAGACCTTTCTACATGTTGTTACGGGGTCATCGGAGTAAAATGGGGGATAACCAACGAGCATCTCATACATGATGGCACCCAACGACCACCTGCACTTACATGAATGCGTATGAGCCGATCAAAGGAAATAGATATGTGTAGATCAACTATTAGATGCTCCTTAATCATTAAGTAGCAAGAAAAGATAACAAGCTGGTCATGAATTCAGATTTCTATGGAGAATAATCTCAAGATATATTCGATGACCCACCAGTCACACTCTACACCATATCCCTTCTTCAGCAACACTTCAGGTGCAATATAATCAGGGGTACCAACAGTTGAATATGCCTGTTTCAAAACAATAAAACGCAAAATCCACAGGAGCAGTTTAATGCACACCCAAAATGTGATGAAATATGAAATAAAAGAGCTTAAAACAGAGTTTTTGTTGTATACCAGTTTTCTTCTGTTTATCTGCCAATGCTGCAGCTGTTCCAATGGGCTCTTCCAACGCCTTCCACGGCGTCCTATCGAGCAGTTCTCATCACCATCGATTGATTCATTTGTATTCTCATCATTCAAAGGTTCATTTACGTTCATAGCCGAAATATTTCTACAATCGAGAGGCTTACAGAGGCCAAAATCTGATAGCTTCATATGACCATTCTTGTCCAACAGAAGATTGTCTGGTTTTATATCCCTGCAAAAGATCTACCTTCAATACATATATACACAATTTAACGCTGCATTCAATATTAATGGAAACCTAAGATAGGTAGACCAACCTGTGAACATAGTTATGTTTATGTATCGACTCAATAGCCAAAACACTTTGTGCAATGTAAAACCGAGCCACGGTCTCAGTCAAAGTCTCTTCCCTCATAAGCAAAGTCATCACATCACCACCAGACAAATACTCCATGATGAGGTACAAATATTCTGGATCTTGGAACGAATAATAAAGCTTGACAATACAGTCACTAGCAACTTCGGCAAGCAAGTTCCTCTCAGCTCTAACATGTTCAACCTATTTAGAACGATCAACCAAAGAGTATCTGAAGACTTAACTCCCAAATATTTTATGCATAAATGTAAAAATAAAGAGAGTGAGATCATTTTAAGACTCACTTGCCCTCTACTAAGCATTTCGGACTTCTTCAGCTTCTTCATTGCATAAATGTTGCCTGTCTTTTTCTCACGGCATAGCCTCACCTAAGAAAGATACAAACATTTACATATAAGTAAAGTGCGTCTCATTACGTTGGTAAATCGTAGATACATAAACCCAAATATAGACTAACCTCACCGAAAGCCCCTCTGCCAATAATACTCAGAAGATCAAAATCATCAACGCAGAGCCTGTTCCTCATTAATCTAGTATACTCTGTCTCTTTTCTCTGCAAATCCTCTAGCAACTCGAGTTGTTCTTTCTCTGATACATCTAAAGATGCTATCTTTTGTTCTAGCACCCAACGCCTGCAAATTTTTTATAAAAAAATGCCAAATTTTCATTGAGAAAACGGTTGTATATATATATGCATATAAAGATCTCTCATTATTTTATAAAACATTAAAGCTCCTAAAACAAAACCTTTCAAATAACAGATGCTAAACGAACAATACATTTTGTGAAAATTTTGCAAAACACCACTTTGTTATTCTCTTAGGAATATCAACAAACAGGTAACGTGCGAAAAAAATATGACCTTTCTTTACGTTGTTGGATGTGTCTCATGCGCCTATTGTAATGATCCTCAATATACTTCTTCGCTGCAGCAACTTTCTCCAATGTCGAATTTGAGACCAAACCTTCATCCTCCAAATTCTTCTCAGCCTCCGACGTCGGAGCTGATGTCATCTTTGCCACCACCACCACCTCCTCTTGATCCGGTTCACAATTCTCCATCTTTTTCTCTCACAATGGTACAAATAAACCAGTTTTTTTCTCTCTTACCTCTCTAAATGCAGATAATTTCTCGCATTTCTCCCAAGAAAATCAATTGTGAAAATTTCATGAATGCGAGAACGAAAACAAGTCTCTTCTCCATCGATCAATCACAATTTACAAGTTTGGAATTCAGAAAAGGAATCAGGAATTTACCTTGTAATTTTGGTTTTCTATTTTTGCTATATACTCTTCCTCTATTCCTTATTAATAGATAGATTTTCTAGAAAAAA
The DNA here is from genome assembly GCF_000478725.1 of Eutrema salsugineum. NCBI lineage: Eukaryota > Viridiplantae > Streptophyta > Magnoliopsida > Brassicales > Brassicaceae > Eutrema > Eutrema salsugineum. The sequence goes on along the minus strand of NW_006256901.1, from coordinate 120,872 downwards.
AGGATTATTTCAAAAATATAGTTTTTTAAGTTTTATGCATTTTTTTATGATAAATTGTAGATTTTAAGAAAATTAAATTGATCTATTGAGAATCTATTAGTTTAAGTTATAGGAGAAGATTATTAATCACAAAAATTAATGCAATTAAAATTATATTATCTAATTTAATATGTTTTCTTAATATATGTGTTTTCCATTAAAAAACCTATTAATAATGTACATAAGGAAATATACAATAAAACCTCTATAAATTAATAATGTTAGAAATGTAATATTTATTAATTTATCGATATAAAAATTAGCTAAAAATTAATCTGATATTTAAAAATATATTAATTTATCAAAATATTAATTTATGACTTGTTAATTTATGGAAGTTATACTGTATATACTATATAGTATGTATTTTTAAATAAAAAATCTGATGCATTAAATAAATGTAACCAAAGTTGGCATAAATTTTACATAAGCCAACTCAAGATTGAAATCCTATGAACCATAGAGGTTAGCAACACCATCCTCAACGGTAAACCCTTTTGATGGAGTTCTTCTTACCAATTTTTAATTATAAATTTTGATTGAGGAAAGAAAAACAAAAAAATTAATATGAGAAAAGAGAAACAGAGAACGTCCAAAAACACAGAGAAAATATAAGAAGAAAACGTCTAACAAAAAAATTTTTTTGCCAATACCTATCTAACATGTGGCGGTAAGAGTCGGTTTTATTATAATAAATCTAAGAATCGCATCCTAAAACCCCTATTGGAGCTGCCCTAAGTCCTATGTATAGTCGGTTTAGAAATATAAGCTCGAGCCTAAGCAGGTCGACTAAAACTTTGGTCCTTCTTGATCTCTTATTATAAAAACCATTTAAAAAAAATACAAATTTGTTCGACAGAATAATTCATCTGGTAATGGTAAAGGATATGTACGTTTATGATATTGATGTTGATGTGGAGATGTTGATGAAAGATAAACCACACATGACTTGAGTAGTCTTTATTGAAAACAAATAGAGAACTGAATACAATTTATTAAAATCTTGTATACAACATTTGTGCACAAACTGTTTTTTTTATTTTTTTGCTTTTAGCTATTCTAATCTCAAAGTCGGTTCTAGCATTAAATGTTTCTTGTCTACACGTGTTGTCCAAAAGACACAATGGATTTAGTTTACTTTTTCAAGCTTTTAGCTATAGATTTTACCATATCTACATTATTGATCTAATGCAGCAGAATAAAGCTGTTGAGAGTTGTTATATGGGATATATATACATGTGAATGCAAGGGAAGAGAATATCAGATTGTCTATATTGTTGATTATAAAGAGTGTTTTTTTCTTTATGGACACACGTAAGACCAAACAAAAGTTTCAGCTTGAATATGTGAAGTTGGTGAAAGGTAACAAGGTTTGAAGATCTAAAGTTATAAAATTATCACAAGGAAATGTGTTGGAGTTACTTGAAGGAATGTCGGAACTGTGAAGGAAGTCACAAGTTCCAAGGGTTGAAAGTAGCTGACAAAAGATGGAGTTAAAAGTTCAAGGTTAAGAACAGATAATTAAGGTGTTAGGACCCGAGCATTCATTATTTTCAGTTCCTCCTCAAATTTCAAGGCCATTATTTTCACTTGCTTCTCTAATTTTAAGACCTGAGCATCATCCCATCTTCATTGCGACTGAATCTGAGGTTTTGTTGAGCAATAACTTCATTGGCTTTATCCAGATCAATGCACAATTTTCCACCTCCTTGTTGTGCTCAGCCTCCCTATGCCAGTAAATTACAAGAAATCAGTATCAACAACCATAAGCTAAAAAACCAAAAAAAAAAAAAACATAAACTCTTAATGTTAAAGTTGATGGTTTATTGAGGTTTTATTGAGGTTTATTCCATACCCTTGTCATCCAAATTGATTAAAAAAAAAACTACTCAGTTGGAGTTTAAGTTCTCATTCTGTGTCTCCTTATCCACGGAAAATATTAATAAACTCATTAACCAGTAGGTTAAGGGGCTTTCACTGGTTGATTTTTCTTTAATCAACTTTTTAAAGTAAAAATGTATGGATTATTTTAGCGGTTTAGACAATCTAATCGACTGAATTGTCTTAAGTGGAAGCTTTACTCCTACTGTAACCAGATGATTTACAACAAACATAATTTCATACAGTAACCAGATGATTTACAACAAACCAGTATATTTTCCATTTTTATGGGTTTACAAAACATAAACCAAACCACATTATTCTCCCTTTTTTCTGTCCACCACATAAAACCTTACAAACCAATATATTTACATATAACTAAAAAAATATTGCAACTCCAAACAAAAAATTTGTAGAAAAATCCACAAGGAGAAATCAATCTTTTATATTAACAACCGCATTAGAAAACCGGACTCTTGATTTCCAATCGCGAATCGCAGACCGGAGTGTATGGTTTGGTGTGAGTTTGAAGTGGTCCAGCTTTTGTCGAGTCACTGGTGAAATGTTGTGTTTCTCAAGCCACGCTAAAATCGCTTTCTTCTCGTACGTGAATCCATCGGCTGCAACCTCTGGCTCCTCCATTATCTCCTGTACCAAAACAAAAAAACAAAATCAAAATCGGTTCAAATTTCTGGTTATTACGTACCAAACCGGGTAAGCTTTTCCTCACCCTTAAGATGGGACAGAAGTAATGACTTGGTGCACGCAAATTGCTTCGTTCTTTCTTTATCTTCGAATTTGCAGTCTCTACAAGCCGTTTCAAAACCGGTATAACCTCTGCTTTAAGATCCGGTCTATCTCGGCACCGAAATTCCGCACATTTTAAACCGATCCGTGCCAGCTCCTCGGTTTCCGCCAAAGGCCAATCGGTAACCGATTTGTCTAGCATTTCGGTTAACGTTCCTCTCTTTACCGCGTTTTCGACCGCGTGTACAAGCCCGCTCGGCTGACGAGCCGTCAACAGCTGAAGAATGGTTATCCCAAACGCGTAAAGATCTGATTTGGGTCTAATCGTTCCGGTTCGATGGTATTCTGGGTCAATGTAGTGCAATGTACCGGCAAGAACAGAGTGCCGGTACATGGTCACGTTATCCGGTGCAACATCTGTAACTAGCTTTGCTAAACCGACGTCGGCGATTTTGCTCACGTAGTTTCGGTTTAACAAGATGTTTCCCGGTTTTAGGTCGCGGTGAACAATTGGTTCCGGTTTAGAGCTGTGTAAGAAGGCTAAACCACAAGCTACCTCGAAAATTACTCTAAACCGGATAAACCAAGGCAAAGGCGGTTTATTTTTCCGGTGAAATATATATTCCTCGAGGCTTCCATTTTCCAAATACTCGTAAACCAAACAACCATTCTCCGGACAAGCACCGAGGAGGAGAACCACGTGTGGGTGTCGGAGTTGGCTTAGAACTTCAACCTATATAAAGAGTACCAAAAAGAAAATAAATTAAACCGGATCAAACCAAGAACTTAACCAAAACTGAAAACTGTTTTATTTTATACGATGCTTTTCATGCATATAAATAAATGCATACGAATAACTTATGTCTTAAAAACAATTAAGATAAAATGCTACTTTAATGCACTAATTTTATTTTGTTGGCAGAGTATATTGAATGATTAAAGAAGATATTTTACATGCAACCCTAAATCCTAACATTTATAAACCCTAAAACAGAAATTATAAATCCAAGAAACTAAATCGTAAACCCTAACCTCTAAAACGTAGATCGTCAACTCTAACATTTAAACAAAATGGCTTTTAGAAAATTCAGTCGATCTTTCTAATTTAGGTTTTTTTTTTTCTCTAAAGATTTTACTCCCAATATATTATCCTGTTATTATTACCTCTTTCAAGAACTCTTGTTTCTTCTCTGGCGTATCTAGCCGGACAACCTTAACAGCCGCAGGAGTACTATCAATGCTACAACGGTAAACTTTACCGTAACCTCCTTCTCCGATCACTTTCTCCGGCGAGAATCCTTCGGTGGCTGTAACGATCTCTTCGATTGTGTATTTCCTGTACCGGTGATCGGTTCCTAAAAGCTGATCGATCACTTTCTTCTTCTCCAAGTAAGTCCTTAAAGCATTCACTTCTGCGATCTGTCGCTGACAAAACTCTCTCGCAAGCAACGCCTTCGCTGCTTCTACTTCTTTGACCGCCTTCTTGTACCGCTCTTTCTCCAGCGCCGCGGTTTTCCTCTGCAACTCTCCTTTCTCCACAGCATTGTTCACCCTTCTAGCGTCTTTGGAACATTCCGACGACAGCACCTGAACCTAGGAAAAACCCCAAAAGAAACACTTTACTTGGAGAACAAGCAATCAATATGATCACCAGTTCAAAATGTCTTATATACTCTGTTGACAAAAACAATGAAAGAGGTGATATAGAGAACAAGGCCGTCTGAAACTATCTTGAATATCATGTGCGGAAAGCTCTTCACACGCTTGTTTAAATTAGGGATTAAAGACAATAATCATATACATGATTAAGTACCTTGTTTTGTGTGGAGAAAAGCTCTTCGCAAGCTTGTTTATATTTAACGACCGTACTTTGTAACTCCTTCTTCAAACGCTCGACCTCTGCTTCAATCTCAACCTGTCAATAGCAAAAAAATTTCAAATACTCTATCTTCCTTCTCACTATAGTCTCATCATTGAACAAAAAGATGTTAAGTACCTTCTTGGATTTTCTAGATGTTGCGGGTGGCGAATCAGAGTCTCTTTGTTCTCTGACGATGTTCTCATGATTCGTTTGGTGTTCGTTTGTTTGATCAAAATCTGAGTAATTTAGCTGTGGAATATCAGATCCTCCACGCCTCCTTACAATCTCTGGAACTGTCGCACTAGAATCCTTACTACTTTGAGGCGTTTCGGGATCACTATGAGCGAGGCCAAATACCTCTAATCTCAGCTCTTTAGCCGATGCTGACCTCCTCGTGCCTGCCTCTTCAACACCCAAAAGAAAGAAAAGAAATCTCAGGCTTTCATAGAGATCATATATAGGTTATACATACATGTATGCATTATTTTGTATACTCGATTATGAATCTACTATTGATGTTGCAACTTTCAACGTCGACTTTGATACTGAAACCATATTTTGAATTTAGATTCAGAGTTATAAGATTATGCAACTAGTGCTTGTGAATTTGTTGTGAAATTTACATTGAAGTAGTAAAGAATGATTCTTCTTATTTTGAATTATTCTTGTTATTTACTAGAAAACAAGGGGATTCTTTGCTTGCAGAAATGGGTAAATGTTTTCAAAATAACAAGTTAGCTAGAACTGAGATTTTTTATTTTGTAGTAATTTGAAAGTTTTGACTATGTATTTAACGTACCACATTATTTTATATATCTTATGGGTCTCTAATGGATATTTATTTGTATATAATTTACCTATGGATTGTCGAGGATCAGATAACGTTTTAGACTGTACATTGTGGAAGCTAGCCGCCCCGTCTTTCAGGAAACCGCGGGCGGTCGCGGCTGCGTTTGGACTTGTGCATGGCGCTTATAATAAGACGTATAAACACCTATTAAAGAGAAGTTTGTAGAAGCAATAGTACCACTTATTGAATAAAATTAGATAATACAAAATATATACTGTTTTTACCTGCGTTGATCAATGGATCCATAGATTTTGTAGTGATTCTGTCTCTACACACAATGTATACTTCACATGTCTCTGGGGCGTATCTTAAGACAGTCAATGGTACTCCTGGACCTTTTGTTCTCCTAAACCGAGGTAAACCAGCCGGTTAGTGTAAATAACCGATAACCGTGTTATTTAAGGAAAATTAAACCAAACTGAGCTACTGTATTTATATACCTTGTGAATATGTTTGAATTGAATGAGCCCATAACCAAACTGTTAACTCCTGATTTGTAAATGAATCTTAGAAGCGCTTTGGCTGGATCATCGTACTCTAGCAACAGAGTCTCTACCTGACACTGAAGGTTATATAATTCAGGGAATTTACAGTTTGATCCTAAAACTTCTTTAGATTTATAAATTTGAACTGAAAAATAAAAAGGAACCAACCTTGGTACTACCACTCTTGCACATTTTCAAGAAGGGAACAAAGACTGTTTCAAATTCTTGTTTCACGTCTCTCACATACATTTCGACCAATCTCTCCTCCACTTCCTCCACCGGTAGTCTCTCTCCGGCTACAACAACCACCATTCTCATTAAACATTAATCTTTAAAAAAAATAACGTCAATCAAATATCAAAGTTTGATTCAGGATCCGGTATATTAATATTCAATCAAGTTTTTGGAAGTATTTTTGTTATAATTACAATTCTCATGTTATCCAATCATTAATATTCACAAAAAAATTAAGTGAATTATTTGGAGATGTTAATAACAAATCATAACAGTGTTCTTAAATCCATAACCTCTAATCATTTGAATGAATACAACACATGATTTTTTTTTTTAAATAACCGTTTTGCTTACAATGTAAGAAAAAAAAATATCAATCATTCAAAGTTAAACGCAAATGCTACACATATATAATAACTATGATCTAAATTAATTTAAAAAATCACATTTTGTACCTAATTTTTTATTTATTTTGAGTTAAACAAACAAAAACCATTTTTTTCTTAGTTCCTTTTATCATTTAGCTTATATAATTTTTATCTCGTTTAATTCATGTGGAAAAATAAATTAAAAAAAATGCAAGAAAATGTGACCGTATGTTGATTGAGAGACTTACTAGGGGTAGGAATAGTACTAATGGTGGGAATGACGTGAATCATCACAAACCGATGAGCCTTAGGTAAGAGATTATCGACGGCCCACCTTACGGCCCGGCGGCTACCAGCCCCGCCCAATTTATCTCCGATGATACCCTTCACGGCCACCGCCACAAACAACTCACCCTCCTCCGCAGTAGGACCACCACCGCCGCTCATTTCTCGGCCCTTTTGCGTCAACATTACCACCATCTAAATCGACTTACTTTCGTGTGCCACAAGTAATCTAAATAATACGTTTTTGATTCTGAAGGAAATGCTGTTGCAGAGATTAGTACCTCTCTGATCACGGCTATATTGTATTAATATCTCTATATATATGGATGGATAGGTTACGACCAAGTGTTAATAAAATATATACAAACATATAATATGATAATTAGCTGAGCAATCTATCTGGAATAGTTTATTAAAAAAAAATATACGAACAAAAAATATGACTATATATATAAAGAGCTCTAAACGGATGGACTCATATATATAATTATAAAGCTTGATTGGAAAAGAAATGATGTAGATGTGTTTTACATACAAAATATATATAAAAAAGGAGTTTGAAGTAGACTCATAGGTTGAATATTATTTAATTTGCCTTTGGGAACAAAAAAAACAAGATTTGTTTGATAATCATCGATTCGGATCTTGCAGTCCTGAATATATAGTTTATTGTAAACATAAATTATAGAAATATTAAGACAAAAAGAGGAAGTAATCGATGGGATGGAGTCATGGAGATTGCCTTCAAATGTTTAATTATTCATTTAATACTTTTCAAATTCGAAAATTTCTGGACGGCCAATTAGTTAATTATTATTAGCGTGCAGCTTTATTATCCGGAGTCTTCCATCAACATACTGTATAAATGTGTAGGCTAGAGCTCAGCTAAGTAGAGATTTTTATTTCCATATCGTATACTCTTTATACAAATACAATTATTAATTTATTCGTGTATTTTCCTATTCAAACTTACAACTTTCAAAAGACATATAATAAATTTTATTTAGGAATATTCATTCTTTTATTTGAAAGTAACATAACTTAGTTAAGCTACTGGATTCACCTGGAAGAGCTGAAGTGGTCGCAAGTTCGCAACTATACAAATTTTTCATATTGTTTTTTTTTTTTGCTATGAATTCATATTGTTACTTTTTCAAACAATTCAGATGACTAATATAACGATTGATGTTTTGAGCTTTTATACGAATTTTTATACGTATCATTCATACACTTTGTTGACAAAAACAAAAGTACATATATAATTCACACTAGTTTATAGTTGATCTGAATTTTTGTATGACCAATGCAGCTTTTAGTGATAATCACTAGATTAAATTACCGTTTTTAGGTGACAATAATTTTTTCAATCTTTTTAGAGTTACCAAAATCTAAAAAAAAATCAGTATTTTAACCGAAAACTAATGTAAAATATTGTGATCTGGTTTTATTGGTCACGGTTTCTTGCAAATTAGTTGTTTAGGATCAATCCGATTTTGATTTGCTAAATGATCAAAATGTTTGGGATCATTTTCTAATATCTATTATATAAAGAGTGAGTTGAGTCTCACAAATTTGACACCTAAGCACTCATTCTTTTGACACATCATCTTCTAAACAATTATTAGATTTTTATTATTTAATAATTTTTAAAAATCTTTTCGTAAATAAGCTTCAATTTATTACTTAAATCATTGAATTCAGTGATAAATATACATTTATTAAGATAATTCTCCTAAAAAATGTGATTCATCTTCCTTAAATTAACTAATGTATATATCCTTATATACAAATTATTTTAGTTAGATTACTGAACTAAAAAAAAAATAGGAGCAGTCATAAGAGGTCGAGAGAGAAAAAAAGAGAAATAAGAAAAAAAAAAGAGGAGAAAGAGTCGTGAAAGGAGGAAGACAAGAGAAGAGAGGACAAGCCGTGAGTAGGAGAGGGAGAGAGAGGAGGAGATTAATGACAAAGAAAAAAAAAGAAACAGAGAGAGCACATAAACACGAGGAAGGAGAACAAGTGTTAGGAAATCAGAATAGATGACGTCGCAGAGAAAGAATGGACCATCACCACCGCAAAGGAGAAGAATTGAGAAAGGTATATCTGTTTGTGGAAGTAAGTAAAAAAGGAATCAAAACAAATCAGAATGACTATTAGATACGAAATCAATTACTAACTCAACAGAGAATCGGCGATGACCTATAAAAGCTTTTGATTTCTTTATTTCAATAGACATCAAAATATCCATGCGAAGGCTAAGCATCCACTATACAATGTTCCTTTGCAAGGAGACCGCCAATGGGGGTCTATATTCTACGAGTCTAATTGTGATTATGTGTAGAATATACTAGCTGGGTCAATAAGTAGTAGTGTTATTGTATAGCTTAAGAGTTCTTTAATTATAATTTACCAAAAGTTTATTTATTTGCTTATAATATAAAGTTTATGTAAATGTTTATGGATATGTATGACAGTTTGTTTAGCTAATTAATAGTTAAAATAAAAAATCTACTAATCATTTTAATACATTCCATAGAAATGCTTATAACCTACTAAACAGAGGTAAATATATTTTACCATGTTCAAAAAAAGAAAGATTGTTGAAAGTTTGGCTCCAATCATGTAGGAACTAAGTGGAACAGAATATGAAGAAATGAGTAGTAAAATGTTGTCGTTTAAAGAGTCTATTTGAGTGTGTGTGTGTGTGTGTAGTGTTTAGAAAGATTGGATTAGGATTGTGTTTTGGTGACTTCATTGGCAAATGTTATCGTATAATTAAGAAAATTACAAATCCAAAATACAAAAAGAGTCTTCAAAGTAGATTTAGAGTAATATTTTAATAATGCAACGATAATTTTTAACAATGTGAAATAAATAACAACTATATCACTGTGGTTAAGAGAGAGCTAAGAAGTTTTTATAGGAGTTGAGAGAAGTGAGCAAAACGTGATATAGTTTAAAATATATCAGTGCATTCGTGTTAAACTATAGATTTTTAGAACAATTTAATATTTAAAAAAAATCTTTCTATTTTTAAATATATACAACAGAAATAATAGATTTTTACATAGTATTAAGGTCACCAATTTGTTGTGAGATTTAAAAAATACATTACAACAAAGACCTGCGTGTATACGCGGGTATTCATCTAGTCTATTATATATAGACTCAGTTGAGTCTCACAAATTTGACACATCAGCATCCATTTTTTTGACACATCAGATTAAAAAACAATTATGAGAGAATTAAATAATTAAATTATACTAATTTCTTTTTTAATTGAACACAAAAACCAAAAAAGAAGTGCATATTAATTTATGATTCATAATGAACTGCAAATTAATTTTCATTCTGGAAGTTGGAAAGATGGAATTTCAAACAATCTCCAATGTTTTCTAATATCGACTCAAAATTCCACAAGTCAATAGGTAAGATTTTTTATTCTACGTCTCCTCTTTGATTTATGGGTTTTTGAGAGCTGCATTATATCTCTTGTATTGAATTCATTCTGGTTTTGTTTACATAGACATTGATCCATTTTCTTTATATAAAGGCATACCCACCGATGACAACACTACCACCAGGACAAAGGCTTGAGATTTGAAGTCTCAGGCAGAAATCAACAAAAAACAAGGAAAAACACAACACTGTTTGAGCACAAAGAAGAAGTACGACAACATGGAGAAGACACTTGGTGAGACGAGACAGAAAGTAGAGGATAAGATGGTTTGGAAAGGAGGATTCGAAGTAAAGAGTAAGCTCTTATAACTGTTCCCGTTGGGAATTTTCCACTCATTGTTAAGAAAAAGCTCATCTAATAAAAATTAAGCTAATTTCAAACGATTAGGTTCAAGTTATGTTCATTGATTTTTTTTATTTTCTTTAATCTTGATTGATTAGTCAAAGAAGACAAGGAAATGAACTGTATTGTTTAAGCAAATCAATGACAAAGCTTCAAGGTCAGCTCTTGAAATTCTAAATTCTAATGAAATTTATTTTGAATTTTGGTTGAAAATCTCTTACTTTATTATTCAATGTATGATTTGAAGTTTCAGTTATAATATTAAATATGAGATGGTAGCTATAAGTTTTCGTCAAGAAGGGAAGTTTGAGGGTGGAGTTTGAGACAAAAGTGTCATAGATATGGACAAAAAGTTGATGTCCTTATCATTTGATTGCCTGATTGGCTTGTATCTCATATGTTTTTTTAGGCTTCTGATCTTTATCTATGATATCCAAGGCATGTTTGCAATGGAAGGTAATGCAGAATTTTTTTTAAAGGACTTAATTCTTCAAATAAACCTTGAACAGGACGAGTTTGTAGGGTTTAATTTCATTTAATTTCAATACTTGCTCTTTACTTCCAAGCCACCAAGTCTCTCAACAAAAACCATCTTCCTAACGCTCTTCCTATTTGTAGTGATTAGACATAAGCTGAAGAACCATTAATAAGGTCAGTTTGGGATATAGCATATCAGGTGGCTTAACTATATATCGTATTTTTTCCACTCTCACTCTCTCTGCTTTAATCTTTAACAAAAAATATATGCGGAAACATATCTCTGAATGATGAAAATACATTATAATACGATTTGGTGAAGATATTAAATTTGTCTTACAAAATACATATTTTTATCATTAAAAATTAACTAATAAAAAAAAAAGGTTGAGAATAATAATGAAAAATATTTGGTAGGGTGCAAAAATAACAAGTATTACATCTATATAAATAATGACTACATTTTACAAATTCATGTGATATTCAGATTACCAAATACAAAAAATTAGAATATATAAATTTATAGAAAAATATCTATTAATAAATTATATTAAAATAAAAATCACATTTAATGACTATATTTTTACAAATTTGGATGATATTTATATTATCAAAAATAAAAAATATGTTAATTTTGTAGAAAAATGTAATTTCATTATGAACCATATATCATTTACAAGTGCAAAACTTTACACAAAATAATATATTAGGAATCCATTTTCTTTGTATAAAGGCATACCCACCGATGACAACGCTATCACCGGGACAAAGGGTTGAGACTTGAAGTCTTGGGTAGAAATCAACAAAAACAAGGAAGAACACAACACTGTTTGAGCACAAAGAAGAAGTACGACAACATAGAGAAGACACTTGGTGAGACGAGGCAGAAAGTAGAGAATAAGATGGTTTTGAAGGAAGGATTCGAAGTACAGAGTAAGCTCTTATAATTGTTCTTGTTGGGAATTTGCCACTGATTGTTAAGAAAAAGCTCATCTCAAAGGAATTTAGCTAATCTCGAACGATTAGGTTCAAGTTATGTTCATTGATTTTTTTTATTTCCTTTAATCTTGATTGATAGTAAAAGAAGATAAGGAAATGAGCTGTATTGTTTAAACAAATCAATGACAAAGCTTCAAAGTCAGTGTTTGGGCAAATTTTAACGGGTTCGTGTGTGAAGAGTCCTACGGAATGACGAATAGAGATAGATCTTTATTAATCAACGAATATTGAGTTACAAGCAATCAATATCGAAAATCAAAGTAAGTTGGTATCGCCCGTCGCTCGGTAGTTGGCGAGAGCGAAGGTACGAAGAGATCTGGTCGTTCGGTTCTCTGTTGCGGGAATAAAGCCTTTAGAGCTTTTTGTAGTATGTGTTTGTCTGTCCGTCCTTGCTCTAGGACTTCTCTATTTATAGGGTTATGTCAATCTTAATTCTTATTGAATTAGGTTTTATATGTCGGTCGGTCTTTCCATATTTCCTTTTGAATTGGGAGTTCATGTCGGTCAGTCGCTCCAACTTTTTTAGACGGTTTATTCAAGAATATGAACCAACGACTTATAATAAACCATTAGTCGATGTTAAACCGATTAACAAAGACGAATAGTCGATGTTGAGACTCTCTCTAATGTACACACAAAAGTTGACCTTTTTGTTCTCTTTTGCTGAGCCCAAATGAGGATATACCCGAATAATTAAGCGTTAAAATAGCAACAACTAACTGGTCGTTTACGAGAACGACATATTTAAATTTTAAACGAATTAAATATCTTAATCATTGTCGAGTCGACTCTCTGACTTTATTTAAATTTTAAACGAATTAAATATCTTAATATAGAACAGCAATTTACATCAGACTTAAATCGATTTTACTTATACGAGAAGGAGAAGCCACAAATGACATAACTGATCATTTGATTCCACTTTTAAATTTAACTACCTTTCCCTCTCCTTGTCTGTTCTGTAAACATAAACAATTTTTGTAATTCGACCAAAAAGGCCAAACTCTACTCTGTAATTTTTTTCATTGCAATAGATTTAACCAATAATCAGAAAACGATTTTTTCCTAATAAAATGCTAAATAAGTTAATATTTTATGTTTAATTTATAATTATATTTTAACTAATCTTATTTGAAAAAACGAAATTTTACAGTTGGTTCCTAATAGTATAATGTAAAGGGAAAATATAAATTTAAATTAATAAAAAGAACATTAGATAACAAGAAAAAGAATAAAGCATAGTTTATTAGAAAAAACTATATATTTCAGTATACCATAAGAAAATTAAACAGTATATTACAATCTTAAAAATACTAAAGTTTTTAAGAAAATTGGTATAAAAAATTATCTAATTACACCAAAAAAAACTGACATTAAATAATTAGAAACCACTCATAATTAGAAGTTAGATCATTTTCACTCATGATAAACCATAAGAATATGAAATTTTCTAAAGAATATGAAATTAAAAAGCAGATTATAAATTCACAACCAAAATGTTTTTTGCTATTCCTTTTAATTCAGCTAGAGTTAATTTTTTTATTTCATATTACTCACATTAAGTTAATGCATAGAGTGATTATTGTTATATTAGTGTAGTCATGTAGAATAATCATGCTTTAATTATAGTAATCTCATTATTTTGTATCTTAATAATTTTATGATTATCGATAACTTTATTTTTAAATTCTCGTATTATATATTTTCATGGATAATCTTATTTTGTTTTATATGTTTTTGTTTTTCGTTTTTACAAGAATCTTCCATCCAACAACTTCTATATACCTATTGTGTTCTTCATAATCTTAATCTTGGGAGTCCCACTCATCGCCGTCCCAAAAAACAATATGTTTTTTATGCGACTTTCAAAGCCTTTGGCAGTTTTAGGAGTTATTATCTCTTCAATTGGGTATCTTCTGAAATGAAGATTGAAGAGAATACCTAAGTGTGATGATTGATAAAAATTGCATATTCAAATTTTGTGCACATACTTACTTAGAAGAAAAAGACTTTGACCAATTTTTTTAGAGTAAACCCTTATTTACTCTAAAAACAGTGGATGATACTCTGGCAGAAAAATGTTGGATTCCGAAAATGATTTTGGTCCTTTGCGGTTGTCCTCTAGTCGCTTTCGCCTTCCCGAAGCTCATGAAGCTCATGAAACTCAACCTCCCAAATCTGAACATAGACGACAATGTTGAGCTCTGTGAAGGCTACCTATTTGCTGGATTTGGATTGATAGATAGCAAAAAGAGGTTCGCCACTGGATAGTTATTTGCATTGGACCAAGCTTATTGCTGATAAAAAATTACTTGAAGATCAAGAGGAGTAGAGGAGAAACCATGACTAACACCAACAAACCAGAGAATGCTATGGTTTAGATCAATATCCATGTCTCATAGTCCTTTTTTACTTATTTGTAAATTCTATTGTTAGGAAAAAAAAACCTTTGAAAAGGATCTTCTGTACGCCATTGAAACGCCATTGAAAGAGTTTTGAAACTTTCAGTTCAAAAATTGTATGTGTGGGCTCTGCACGATTTACTGCTTCTTCCACACTTTTAGTATGTTACAGTCCCTTCTCTTTAACTTCCAAAGACGAATAACAGAAAAGATGGAGACCAAATTATTAGGGAATATTATCCCATATCAAAAAGGGATCCTAACTAATTTATAAGAGACATGACCCAATACACTCATTGCCAATTGTTTTGAATTGGAAGCTCATATAACTTAACACAAATCATTTTTTTCTGATCATAGTCACTTAAATTGTTGTTTAATATCAGTTAGAATCTGTTTTGGAATGTGATCATTAGCTGGACAACATGATCTTCTGGTTCAACTTCTGCATTCGGGACAATTATTGATGTGTGTGCTTCTTTATTACCACGACCTGATGAACCGAAAAGGATCGATGTCCTAAGAAACCTGTCTCAAAAAGGACTTTCTTACGCCTTTTGATGCGTCTGTTTTTATGCTGAAACAAAAGGGTGTTTTTACAAATTATCAATGGAAAGAAAAACAGAGTTGTATCTGCAAACGAATAGAAGAAGGAAAGATAAACAGAACTGTCAACCGGTTTTTTTTTTCCTTTTTTTTTTCACGTGAACCCTCTCGGTTTCTTCAACGGAAGATCGCTCTCCTTTGTTTAGCTATACGCTTTGTTCTATCTCTCCACTGCTCTTCTCTTGAAGGTCTTTATCAACAATAACTGTCAATCCTTTTGTCTCCCATCTCTTTCTTGCTCTCTAGTTCTCTTTTTTTCCTCCTCGGCCCATGATCTAAACAAATAACATATGAGGATTCAGCCACTCAAAATACGGTTATGGACATATCGAAAAAGGCTTTACACTCATTGATTAGATAACCTAATGCAGGTAAAATTCTTTGACATTATAAACATAATGTATACTGTAGAAGAAGTACCTGGCCATGGACAGTACTTTACGCTTCCAATTCATACTGCAACTTTGAAATCCGTTGGCTCTCTTCTTCAGCGTCTTTTTCGAAGATTGTAAACCCTCTCCTTCTCAAAAGATATCTCCGCCTTGCTGTTCATCAAATCCTCCAGCTTCTCTGCCGCGTCACGTCTTAACCTTGAGAGCACCTCCATTTCTGTAGACTTATATATATATCCATATCCGACCCCTTAGCAAAAAAAAAAAAGAGCTTTTCCGTAGCTGGCCACTTACGATGAATATTTGGCGAAATATGACAGATTCTTTGTTTTGCTACTATGAATAGTCAAGACAAATGATGATATTAATCTATTCATATATATATATATATAGATATATATATATAGACGTTTTTTTATATCATATGGTACCATGCATGATGCATATATGTAGACATATACAATACTGATATACTTATATAAGCGAGAGAGAGAGAAAGAGGGAGACAAGAAGAGGGTGAGCACGCAGAGCTTTCGAGCATGAGCGTGCTAGAAAAAGGGAGCCATGTGTGCTCACTCTCTTCTGTCGCCTTCCTTATTGTGATTCACTTACCTCCCTTTAATTAGCATCTCTTCATCTTTGTGCATCCATATTTATATAGTATCTTCATGTCATATTAGCTAGCCACGATCCCTAAGTTTACATTTCTCTCTATGACTCTATCGTATGATATGATATGAAACAATTGTGTCTGATTTAAGGGTTTATATATATATATATGTATATATATGGTTTACTGAGCGTGTATAACAGTGCAAGCATGCATCATCATCATCCACTATCATCATTTATTTTACTAGAAATATTCCATTGGATTAAACCCTTACTTCTTGTCAATTTGAGCGTCTAGATTCCCTCTTTTCAATATTATATACACACATGTGTAGAGTATTATTAAAATTTAAAAGAGATCATAAAAAATATTCTTAATTGATCTAAAACGAGACTCGATCAGTTGTGCTCTAACTTAGAGTCTCTAAGATATGTTTTATGAAAAATAGAAACTCTATGTACAACACATTGATCAGAAGGGTCGCAAATTCTTTGTTAAAGAAAACAAACTTGTAGTTACTAAACTGTTACATGATTAGGCAGTTCTCCATAATAAATTGGTTTTATGATGCGAATGTAGATGTTAAAAGCTTCAGTTTTCTTTTTTAGTTTATATAAATATATACGTACTAACCAAAAAGACGTATCGAATTGGAGTGTTACAATTTGATCTCGCATTCGCAACTCAAATGTAGAGCGAGATATCCCGCTTAACTAATTATAACAAATAAACTACATCTATTTGGTTATTGACTTATTGCATAAACAAGCACTTTATACAAATAGATTTGACAACTAAACAAATAAAAACACAATTAGCTATATACATATGTTTTAGATCTATGTTTGGGATCTTCCCAAACTAGTTAAGATCTCTAGAACACACACTGGTTATCCAATCAGAGAACAGAGGAATAAAAGTATCTTTTGCAAGGACGAATGTTAAATCGAAACGTAAGCCCAAGAAATTGATAGAAAAATGGAATTAAAAGCGAATATTACTAAATTTTGGAGTAAATTAAGTAAAGCCAAAAGATGCTAAGGGTAATGTATTGTGAATTCCTTCCTCTCACTAAATTTTATATTGTTTTGCGTTTGATTTGATTGGATTCTCTCCCTTGTTCATGTGTTTGATGCACGCAACACGCATAAGCGGTCCCCCTTAATTATATACGTTTCTCGAAACACCAACTTTTTCAAACATTCATCACTTTAATTTACGTGGTATCAATAACTAAACTACAAATAAAAAATATTTAGGTTTTTTTGAAGTGCAATGCTTGTTGTATCTTCTCTCGTCATTAAGGACGTATGCACTGGGCATATCCATACAAGAAATGAAGTAGATTCTACGAGTAACATTAACTAACTACCTGATGGTGTATATACAGTAGAAACTCTATAAATTAATACTCGATAAATTAATAAACACGATAAATTAATAATTTTTCATGGTCTCAAATTGGGCGAGTTCAAAATATGATATAACTCGATAAAATAATAAGATAATAATTTTAACAAAACTCCTATGTAAATATTTGGTCCCAGTAATATTATAAATTAATAATTACCATAAAAAAGTTTTGATATAAACATAAAAGTGAGATAATCTACTAAAAAATGAGTTTAGAGATATTTTTAATTTTATTTTAAATGAAAATCTTCTTAGAACTTATTTTTAATTTTAGAAAGATTTTTTTTAAAGATTATAATGTTTTAACAAATATTTTTAAAAATTAAGAAAAAACAAACAATATTTTTTTCTTTGAAATCTATAAATTAATAACTCTATAAATTAATAAAATATCAAAGTCCCAACATTATTAATTTATAGAGTTTTTTACTGTATATATATACTTTTACATGCATGGTTGATATGGAGTATGTATGCAAATTGTCAACACTCAAAATGGCAACGTCCAAAATTTTCATGTATCTTGCTTGATTCATTGTGGGAATGGTTCAATTGGCTAATTAATTGCTTAGGAGGTGGATTTGTAATATCACTTTTGACTTCTGAGTGATTCTTAGAGCAGCTGGAATCTCATGAGAATATCATCCGTGGGTCCAAGAGTTCGTTGTGCAATTTAACAAAATTCAAAGCCCTTTTTTCTTGACGGATCTTGCAGACGAATCTGACGAGCCCATGTTTTGTGAGTATGATCAGTGATGTGGCAAGCTATAATTCGTTCATAAATACACTCTAATTTTATCCGATTTCATTTTTTTTGCGAGACAACTACACATTCATTTCCTCTTTTCTTCATCGAGGTCTCGATTCTCAGGCGAATTCGATTCACCATCTCGTATCTAACCGATGAATCAGTTCACTATCTCCGCCGCGACGAGCAAGGTATATGTGTGTTTGGGATTTTCGTCTTCGGCTTGAATCAAATTTGGGTGAAATTAGGGTTTGTATCAATTGGGGAAAATCTGGGTTGTATTCATATGATACTCTAAAACGAGTATTAGGGTTGGAGGGGTAAAATGAAGTTGAGTCTTTCAGAATTACAAAAAAAAAATAAAAAATTGCAAAAAAACCCCTAAAAGACTCAAAGAGGGTATCAGCGTTGTAGTTGCTCTTAGGAATTGCCATCTTAAGACGTGAGGTGTTTATTGTACACCAAAACAAATAACTGCGAAATGTTAAATATAAAACTAATTTAGGGGCTAAAATATAATTAACAGAATTTCTACTCGGCCGGTTTAGGGATTTCTTCTCCTTGTTCGTCGTCATCTTCTCCAACCACTTACTGTCATCGCCGGCGTTCTGTGAAGTAATCACCTAAGTTGCGAAGTAGTAGTAGTAGAAGAAAATGTACGGAGACGCTACAAATTGGAACGAGGATGAGTATAGAGAAGCAATTCTGAAGGAACGAGAAGTACAGACACGTACCGTGTTTCGAACCGCCTGGGCTCCTCCAGCGAGGAACCCTAATCCGGATGCCTTTGTTGTCGCTTCCAGCGACGGAACCCTAGCTTTCCATTCTATGAAATCGCTTGTGTCCCAATCGGCCGGTTTTGGCTACTCGAAAGGTCAGGACGTCATGGTAGCTGAGCCTGAGGGAGTGGTTAGGGCACACGACGGACCCGCTTATGATGTCAAGTTCTATGGCGAAGAAGAAGATGCTTTGCTCCTCAGGTAAAATTTCAACATTGGTAATTCAAAGTTCGAGTAGAGAAATCAGAGGTTGATTTATGAATTGGGCGATTTCGTTCTGTAGTTGTGGTGACGATGGCAGAGTTCGAGGATGGAAATGGAAAGAAATTGCTGAATCAGATGCGTCTCTTCATTTGCAAGGTGTGTAACCATTTTTGTTGTTTTGATTCTCTCTTCGAGTTTGAAGATTGTGAGCTTTTTCTATCATCTACAGAGAATCATGCGAAGCCATTGCTTGAATTGACTAATCCACAACACAAGTGAGTCTTTTTTTCCTTTGAATCCTAAATGATCACTCTGTCTGTGTGGAAAGGTGTGAAATTTCGGTATCCATAGTAGTTTGGTTATAATTGATCCTGGTGAGACTTTATTTTTAGAAATGCATATAGTCACCATTCTTTTTCTTTCCTCATAGAGGTCCTTGGGGTGCTCTTTCACCGATGCCCGAGATCAATGCCATTTCTGTTGATTGTCAGGTTAGAATTTTTAATTCTGGTTTGATAGTTTCACTTGATGTGGTGTGTTTTTCCCCTTGAAATGTCCATCTTATTGCTTGGTTGCAGATTAACTGTACATTCGTTCCTCATTTTTCGTTTATGATAGTCAGGAAGTGTATTTACGGCGGCGGGTGATTCTTCAGCATATTGTTGGGACGTGGTATGTAGTTGATCATTGTGAATGTATATCACATGTTTTACATCAGGTGTGGTATTCAGATATCTAAACTTCCAAGAACCATTTATGTGTTTCCTGACATTTATAGGAGAGTGGTAAAATCAAAATGACCTTCAAGGGGCATTCAGACTATTTGCATTGTGTAGTTTCACGTAGTTCTGCAAGTCAGGTAATGGTGGTGTTTCGATAAATATTACAAGTGCACCTTCATATTCGTATTTGAGTTCCAGGTTTGGATTTTCTTCTGATCGTATTAAGTCTCTTGAACCAGATATTGACGGGGTCAGAGGATGGGACTGCAAGAATCTGGGGTATCTTTCTCGTGCCCGTTTTTCTTTCTGCTGTAATTTCTAGTATTATGTTTGGATCATCTCTGGTTGAAATCATCTGCGTCTTCATGTTGGTACTTGAGATCCAATGCTCCTCAGTTTTGTTGCCTGCTTCTCGAAACACAATAATAATTCATTTTGGTGATTACAACATTTTGCACTATGTTTAGTTTAGGTTCCGGTTCATGTGGTATGCTTTATTTGTCTAGGCTAAGCTTTGTACGCTCAAGGGCTTCCTTCTGTTTTGGCAACCAGATTGCAAGACAGGGAAATGCATTAAAGTAATTGGTTCGCAGGATAAAAGGTCCCGCTTTCGGATTAGTTCTATGGCTCTTGATGGAAGTGAAAGCTGGTTGGTAAGAATTAGTAAATGAATTTTCTCATTATACTTCCACAACCTGCTATTTCTTTCAAAGGGTTGTTGCCTATAATAACCGGGATTTTACTGTTATTGGTAAAATTTTCTCCTTTTTTCAGGTTTGTGGACAAGGCAAAAATTTAGCTTTATGGAATCTCCCTGCCTCGGAATGCGTATCAACAATATCCTCCCCTGCTCATGTACAGGATGTAATGTTTGATGAAAAGCAGGTAAGCAGAACAAGATGTTATTTGTAGTATCAAAACAGCTGTAATTGATAAAAATTTAGTGAATTTTATAAACTAGAAACATAGATCAACACGTAGTTTTAGTTCCGTTGTGTAGGTTGAACATTCTTTCTTTGTATATTATATGTTGTTTTATTATCTAACAAGTATCCCGCTTTCAGATTTTGACAGTAGGAGCAGAACCACTTCTAAGGCGTTTCGACTTAAATGGAGCTTTGCTTAATCAAATTCAGTGTGCTCCTAGTTCAGTATTTTCCGTTTCCTTGCATCAAGCAGGAGTATGTTTCTGATCCCTATCCCTACACGTTTTTCTTTTCTTCCCTTGTCCTATATGCGTATCTGTTTATCTCCCTAGAGTTTTATCATAATTAGTTATCTATAATCAGTATCGAATCGACTTTTATTTGATCTGCCTTGCTAAACTGATTACCAAATCCCAACAGTCGATATATCCAGAGATAACGCTATGATATGTGAATTTGTTACACGTTATGGAGTGGAAACCGAATGTTTAGCCGTTTTGATTCAATGCTTTCGTTTATTTGTAGGTAGTAGCTGTGGGAGGTTATGGAGGCCTTGTTGATGTCATCTCTCAATTTGGAAGCCATCTCTGCACATTTCGTAGCAGCTCATTGTGAAACCCCTTGCAATTTCTCGGTTTGGCCTAATAAACTACAGAGGTATTAAAAATTGGGATGCAAAAGCTTTGTATTAGTCAGAAGTTAACAACCGTTTTGTGTTTTTCTTAGGTTCTTGCCCTTGAAAAAGATTTCAAGTTTCGTTTCATAAATGTTCTCATGGTTAGGGGAACAGAAGTGTGTTGGTCCGGTTCGGCTTGATTTGACTGTAAGACTAAATAATTGAATGCCAGTATTTCAAACAACAATAGTCGTTTAGATTTATTATTTGACTACATGACTTTTTCTGTGATCAATATGCCTTAAGATTAAAGAACACATAAGCATTTAATTTAATCAATAATTAATCTTATTTTCTTCAAAAATCCATGGGAAGGAGTCAAGGACTAAGGAGGATCATCTAAATAATTTGGCAATAAGATTTTTAAAATTATATATATAAAGATATATATATCATTAGAAAAAGTAAACTTTCAAGTTTAAGAGATGAAAAAGGTGCTTGGGTCAAAAGTCGAGATTTGAACACACCAATGCATGGCATTGTGTTTCAGTCACTGACAGTAACAGTCTCTCGACCCATTATTCCCGTTCCATTGTGAATTCTTGTTTTATTTATTGCAATTCTTAAGATTCCTTTTGTATAACAGTAAAATTTCACATGATTGTGAAACCGAGTCCGTAAGATTGACTTACCTAATTATTATGTAGATTGGGAAGAGATTGCATATAACGATTGATGTACAGTATTTTGATTTGCCATTGTTATTTATGCAATAATCTTGCTAAAGAGTAATCTTGTTAAAGGATAATCTTGTGAAAGAATATCAGTGTCCCTTTCACCTAGAGCCTTTAGGTCTATGGTCCTATTTGTTTGTCTGCTGCTTGCTAGTGGTTGCGGTTGCGGCTGCAACCTCCGGTCAGACACAACAGTTGTTGTTTGTTTGGCAGATGTGCCGCTGGTTGCTATGAAACATCACTTATATATTGGTTGAGTTTTTATACCCATAAGAAATCTCTAAAAGCAACCTTAAATCGTCAAATATTCAAATATGAGGTTTTATTCACTGTTCAAATCTTCAAATTTGAGGTTTGCAGTTTTTATTTATATTTTATTCTTTACAATTATATATTTCATAAATAATTACTTTATTTTTTATGTTTATCATTTTAATCCAAACAATTATAATTTTTTATTTTATTATAAAGTTTATAATGTAATTTTAGTAAATGATACTTTTAATATATTTTTTGTTATTTATAAAGTTATATGAATTTTTATTAATAATAATTAAAAGTAAGAATTATAATGTAATATTTTAAATTTTATGATAGAAAATTTGAGGTTTTGTTTTTGGAGACAAACACCATCAAACCTTAAATTTGAAGTTTAGCCAACCTCAAATTTGAAGTTCTTTTTGGAGATGCTTTAAATAAATAAATTTTTTTTTTTTTTGTCGTATTTCCTTTGGATTACGCAATGTTGACAATATATGTATTCTAAGTATCCTCTGCTAAATTTACCTAAATTTTTGTGAAGGTTTTGATTGAAGTAGAAAAAATGTATTGCTTAAATGATTGAAAAAAATACAACACTTTGAGTATTATGGGTAGATTACTACTAAATCATTAATAACATCCTGATTAGCACAAATTGTGGTATTTTCGTGGCAATGTCATGAATATTCTCTCAGTAGAGGAGAGATTAGGCAAAAACTAATATGTTTGTATTTCTCTAAATTAATAAGAATAATACAATAACAAGAGAAATAAAAATAAAATATCTTCACCGCTTTTCAATTAATCTTCCGTCACCATTGTTGTCATCTTGCTCTTCTCTCCCTCTTGAATTTTTTTCTCCTTGGAAACCTTTGCTTCTCTTTCTAGGAAGGAGACACGATCAACCGATTTCTTAGCATCCTCGTGCAATTTCCATTTCTCTACAATCTTCCCAAAATCTACTTTTCTTTCCAATTAGATTCTGATTCTCTACGGCATCTTCTCGTCCACCCTTTCCTTTCCATTTCTTCTGCATGCTTTTCGATTTTCCTCTCTCGCCTTCTTCTTCTTCTTCCTCTTGAACAACCTACTCTTTCAAGCTGTTTCGTTGAACGCTTCGCAATGGCGATTTTGGATTCTGGAGGCGTAGTGACGCCGACGGAAAACGGTGG
This sequence comes from Eutrema salsugineum, assembly GCF_000478725.1. Taxonomy (NCBI): domain Eukaryota; kingdom Viridiplantae; phylum Streptophyta; class Magnoliopsida; order Brassicales; family Brassicaceae; genus Eutrema; species Eutrema salsugineum. Next base: position 97,256 of record NW_006256901.1, on the reverse strand, counting down.
CGGAGAGTTTGTGGATCTCGACAGGCTTCGTCGACGGAAATCAAGATCGGATTCCAACGGACTTCTTTCTGATTTCGCATCCCGCACCGATACTGTACCGTCAGATGATGTCGGAACGCCGGCCGACGTGAGGGATCGGATTGACTCCGGTGCCGACGACGCTCAGGAAACAGCGAATTTGGCCGGGGATAACGGCGGAGATACCGATATTAGGGAAACCGGTGGAGGAGGAGCAGGAGGAAACGCCGATGTAAGGTTTACGTATCGACCGTCGGTTCCAGCTCATCGGAGGGCGAGGGAGAGTCCACTAAGCTCTGACGCAATCTTCAAACAAGTAATCGCTGATTCTACTCCTAACATATTTGGTGCTTGATACTGTTTAATGTTGGAGGAGAATTTGAAATTGAGTTCGTAGCTCAACTTGTTCTTGCATTTAGTGATCGATTTTGTGATTGTTTTCCATTGCAGAGCCATGCCGGATTATTCAACCTGTGTGTAGTAGTTCTTATTGCTGTAAACAGTAGACTCATCATCGAAAATCTGATGAAGGTTAGTTACTTCTTTCTCCTGTTGCTTGAAACTTATGAGATTATTTTGTAAAAATTTTCTGGAGCTAAGAACTTTACCAGAGATCTTACCATTGTTGTTGCTATCATTCCTGTAGTACGGTTGGTTGATCAGAACTGATTTCTGGTTTAGTTCAACATCGCTCCGAGATTGGCCGCTTTTCATGTGTTGGTAAAATGCTCTGTTCACAGTCTTTTGGATAGTGACATTCTTATACATATAATGATGATCAGTTATAGTGAATCGATTGTTCTTTAACTCTTCTGCTGCAGTCTCTCCCTTTCAGTCTTTCCTTTGGCTGCCTTTACCGTCGAGAAAATGGTACTTCAGAAATGCATATCTGAACCTGTGAGTAAACTACTGTCTAGCCATTACTGGATTGTTTACTGAAGACGAATTTGTAACTTACATAACTCTTTTCTGATAATACTGAAGGTTGCCATATTTCTTCATATTATTATCACCATGACAGAGGTCTTGTATCCAGTTTACGTCACCCTAAGGTGAGAATTAAGCTACGGTGTTTCTGATCTCAGCTTTGTGATACTCTCCTTTTAAGTTTAGTTGGCTAACCCGATGATCTTGAAAATGGACAGGTGTGATTCCGCCTTCTTATCAGGTGTCACATTGATGCTCCTCACTTGCATTGTGTGGCTAAAGTTGGTTTCTTACGCTCATACTAACTACGACATAAGAACCCTTGCCAATTCAGCTGAAAAGGTAAAAGAATCAACAAAGGGAGTATAGATTAGCCACTTGCGTTGTGTTACTATTTTAACCAGACACTGTTATAAACTTTAGGTCGATCCTGAAGTCTCCTACTACGTTAGCTTGAAGAGCTTGGCATATTTCATGGTTGCTCCTACATTGTGTTACCAGGTAATGAGATCCATCTTCTGCTAATAGCATCAAACATTCTTACACTTTGCAAAATTTTCTTGTCTAAACCTCGCGTCTTTGCTTTTTCCCAGCCGAGCTATCCACGTTCACCATGTATCCGGAAGGGTTGGGTGGCTCGTCAATTTGCAAAACTGGTTATATTCACTGGATTCATGGGATTCATAATAGAGCAAGTGCGTTTTCAACATCTTGGTTTTTATTTTTCCTTGTGAAAATCATCATTTCTGCATTGTTATCCACTTGACTTCAATTTTTCAAAACTTCTCTGGCAGTATATAAATCCCATTGTTAGAAACTCAAAGCATCCGTTGAAAGGGGATCTTCTGTACGCCATTGAAAGAGTGTTGAAGCTTTCAGTTCCAAATTTATATGTGTGGCTCTGCATGTTCTACTGCTTCTTCCACCTTTGGTATGTCGTGATCTCTTCTCTTTCGATATAAATTTCCAGAGACGAACAACAGAAAAAAGGCTATCTCATCAAGAAATTGATAGTTTTAGCTTCTCATAATCAGAGATGTAATTTCAGTATAAATTTCTTTGCATTATTCTTGTCAACAGGTTAAACATATTGGCAGAGCTCCTCTGCTTCGGGGATCGTGAATTCTACAAAGATTGGTGGAATGCAAAAAGTGTGGGAGATGTGAGTTGTTATTAATCTCGTCTTATTCAAAAAGCATATGATTTTTTATGGTCTCGTTGTTTATAGGTCAATTAACTAACCAAAATTCATGTATTCACTGTCTTCCTTTATCAGTATTGGAGAATGTGGAATATGGTATGGTTCTCTTCCTAAAACAACACCTTCTTTTCTATACAAAACATAAGAAGAGAGCTAAAAGAGATCTTGTTTTTTCTAACAGCCTGTTCATAAATGGATGGTTCGACATATATACTTCCCATGCCTGCGCAGCAAGATACCCAAAGTGAGGAAGATATGTAATAATAGTGATTTGCGTTGATCGAGTTTAATTTACTGTGGTTTATAACTTTAAACATCCACTCGTTTTTTCCCCAGGTACCCGCCATTATCATTGCTTTCTTAGTCTCTGCAGTCTTTCATGAGGTATATCTAACTCTTCTGCATTGTCTGTCTCTAGAGACATGTTATTGAAACAAAAGCTAATATTTAAAGCATTGTTCTTACTTCTTACGCACAGTCTCGTGTTTACAAATTTCCTTACAGTTATGCATCGCAGTTCCTTGCCGTCTCTTCAAGCTATGGGCTTTCTGGGGGATTATGTTTCAGGTAAAAAAAATAAAAAAATTCACAAAACTTCCGCAGTCGAGCTTCACAAACAACCTGGAAGTCTTTGTCACTTTTAATCATAATTTCTGACAATCCAATGTATTTGAGTAGGTGCCTTTGGTCTTTATCACAAACTATCTACAAGAAAGGTTTGGCTCCATGGTATGCTCTCTAGACTCGAAAGACTCGATAACTCTTCTTTTGATCCTCGCCACTTACTTCATTGATTTGTTGTTGAAATATTAAAGAAATAATCTGTTTTGGAATGTGATGATTAGGTGGGAAACATGATCTTCTGGTTCATCTTCTGCATTTTCGGACAACCGATGTGTGTGCTTCTTTATTACCACGACCTGATGAACCGCAAAGGATCGATGTCCTAAAAAACCCAACTCAAAGGACTTTCGTACGCCATTACGCCACAGATGTGTTTGATGCTAAAAAAAAAAAAAAAAAAAAAAAGGTGTTTCACCAATTGTGGATTGAAGAAGGAAAGAAAAGTAGAATTCGAGTTGTATCTGCAAAAATTTTGGTAGTGTTAAAAGACTTTGAAGAGACGAATCCTTTTGAGTTCTGTTTCTTTTTGTCTGTCACTGGATCTGCTCTTTCTCGTCTTTAACAACCCCATAAAAAAAGTAGATTGAGAAATTGGATTTTGTTATGATATAGAGAAATTTCAATGAAACTGTTGTAATAATTCTAACTGCTACAATTACCAAATACTGAGAAAATAAATAATTGAATGGGTTCCCTTTCTTTCCTTCTTTTTTTCTTTCTGTTTTTGGAAACAAAGGTAATAAAGGTATGTGTTTTTAGGTTTTACTGTTAGACCAAATCGAGTAAAAACCTTTTACTGTTAGACCAAACAAAGGTAATAAAGGTATGTGTTTTTAGGTTTTAGTAGATTTTTGAATGGGAAAAGGACAAAATGTGATAATTGCATGGGGATTGTATGAAAACAAATCAAGTTGATTGGTGGTCCCATTAGTGGGTGCCGATTTATTTTATTTTTCGCGTATTTTTCTAAATCGTGCGTATTTAAGGAGAATATTTTAATTTTGCATAAGTGTTAACACTGTTTTCCATTTAATCATTCTTCTTTCTTTTGTCAACCTTTTTTTGTTTTGGTTAATATGATGGGAAGGAAGATTGGACCAAAAGCCATGCGAATTCCATGTTCAATAGAAAAGTATTGTATTCATCAGGGAGAAATATAATTTTATGGTTGGAAGATAAGTCGAATGTGGTATAAGACTATTATTTAAAAACCAACCAAACAACACATATGTAAGTCTACCGTTGGTATATAAAATCCTATATAAAAATGTCCAAATTATAAAATACATACAAGTGGAACTTAAAAAAAAAAAAAACAAGTGCAACATTATAAAATACCTAGATAAGAAATACAAGTCAACGGTTTAAATTATAAGTATATTGAACGATGTTGAATTTTGTTTACATCATCACAAGATCATGCACCCTGATGTGTTTTTTCTCTGCCATACCATTATATGTATTCAAAGAGATCAATGTTTACATGCTGCATATTTGCAGGTTTCACTAATTCTAACTTGCAAACCTTTTTTCATTTGATCCCCTTGAAGGTGCACGATCCAAACAAAAAAAAAATATTTCTTTTTGTTGTTGTTAAAGAGCATAAAATTTCACCAAATTTTACATGTCCCAGCTCAGAGTCATGGACTATATTCCATGATTCATAATCATGTTTGAAACATGAACGATAAATTTACGTATTTTTTTTGTTAAAGAGCTTACTTGAATATAAAGAATGTTAACAGATACAATGAATCAAACAAGAACCAAAAGGAGCCTAGAAAAAGTTCAAAGCAGGAAACAGATTACAAGGATCATAAAAGGTAGAGCATGCCTATCACAACACGCTTTACCACCAACCAACCAAAAGAAGAGAAGCTGATTAAAGAGATCAGTCAATTCGGCGTCCAAAGGGCGACCAGGCCATCGCCATATTTCGAACCAATTTGAAGAAGAGCCCTGGATTTGTTCCTAAGAACAGCCAGTATTTTAAGGAGTACCTGAGAGGGTCTTAGGGAAAACCCATCATGAAAACGCCGGTTGCGCTCAGCCCATATCTCAAACATTGAGGCTTGCCATCCCTGGACCAAAGCTAGAAACTAGACCTTTGTCGTTGTCGCAGTGGGGAGCCAAAGCACGACCTCATTCCAAGATCCAGGGATGAAGGATAAGTGAAGATGAGCGAGCACCTCTCGCCAAACCTCATAGGAGTAGGTGCATTCAAAAAACAGGTGGTTTCTCGATTCAGTAGAGGAGCCACATAGCAGACAAGTGTTTTCGACATCCAAACCCCAAGCAGAAAGTCTATCCAAAGTTGGGTTTCTGTTGAGAGTAAAAAGCCAGGCCGAGAAAGCATGCTTCAGAATAGCGACCTTATGCCAGACAAGAGGAAACCAGGCGACTTGGGCTTTGCGATTCCTAATTGTATCCCAAATCTCTTTAGAGGAGAAAGAATCCTTAACTTTGCCAGCAACAATCCAAACTGGGTAATCAGTTCTGCACGATGGAATGAGCTGAGAGATGGAAGCATAAACCAGAACCTGATCATCCGATCTAGCAGGTGGCAACCTCCAACTATCTTCAACAACGAAGTCCGATACCAGAGCATCGATAGGGATTCCGATTCGGGAAGGACCTGTAGCCCCAAGAAAGTTGATTAAGGGTCCATGCGAAGTCCACGGATCCCACCAAAAGAAAGTGTCTTCACCATTACCAATCCGAATGGATAAGAATTGTAAAGCCTTCTTTCTTAGAGATAAAAGCTTCTTGAACATCCACGAGAATTTTTGGTTCTTCCCATCTAGGGACCAGAAGCTAGCCGATGAAAGGTAATGGCTCCGGATCCAAGCTACCCAAATAGAACCGCCTCTGAAGAAAAGCATCCAAATAAGCTTCAGACCGCATGTTTCATTCCAAATTAGGAGGCTTCTAAGGCCCAGTCCTCCTTCCTTCTTCGGGTGCGAAATATCAAACCAGGAAACCCTTGCACCCTTAGAATTATCTGAGGTGCCCGTCCATAAGAAAGCAGCACACATACCATTAACCTTCTTTATAATTTTCTTTGGAAGAATAAAAGCTGAGCACCAAAAATTTGTGATACCCGAGATCACAGAAACGATAAGCTGCAGCTTGCCAGCTCTGCTCAAGCACTTAGTAGACCAACCATTCAACTTCTTTTTGACTTGAGATATCAATGGGTCACAATCAGAGGTAGACAGCCGCTTTGAACACAAAGGAAGCCCTAAGTACCTCACCGGGAGAGATGAGGGGGCGAGAGAGTGCTTAATCAGGATACGGGCGAGCGCTTCATCATCCACACCAGAGCAAAACATGGAAGTCTTCTCAATATTAACTGCCAAACCGGAAATCTTTTCAAAGAGAGAAAGAACCTGAAGAACTCCATCAAGAGATTTTTCTGACCCATCCAAGAAGATAAGAAGGTCATCCGCGAAACAGAGATGGGTCAGCTGCTGAATATCACAACCGGGATGATAAGCAAAAACCCCTCCCTCTGCGGCCTGGTTCAACATGAGCGAAAGAATGTTCATAATCATGACAAATAAGGTTGGGGACAGAGGATCACCTTGTCTCAGCCCAGATTGACTTTTGAAGTACCCAGAAGTGACACCATCACTACAAGAAAGATCGGCTTTTACGTCGGCAGATATCGACGTAAAATCGACGTAAAAGAGCATTTACGTCGAATTAACGACGAATTAAAAATCGTCGTAAAATGATCGTCGTAAAACCGAAATCGTCGTAAAATCGTCGTAAAATTACCAACTCCGGAAAATCGTCGTAAAATCGTCGGGAAATATTCGTCGTAAAAGCGTCGTAAATTTTCCAACGGATGTACAACGAAAAAATTCCATCATAAAAACGACGTAAAATCGATGTAAAATTACATCGATTTAACAACGATTAGGAGACGAACAATTTCAATTAAAGGAAACTAAATTTTTAATTATCGATGTTAAATCGTCGTAAATTTTTGACGTAAAGCCGACGTAAACTTATTCGTCGTAAATTCGTCGTTAAATATTCGACGTTAAATCGACGTAAATTTACGACGAATTTACGTTGATTTATAAATTAATTATTTAATTCGATTATAATTTAATTAATAAATTTTTAAAATAATCAAAAAATTAAAAATAGAATTTAAATTCAAAAATAATTTATAAATAAAAAAAAATTTATACAAATTGTTTTTTACAAAAAAACCTAATCTACAATGATGTCGTAATCGTCGAGATTGAGATCGACGTCACGAGGAGGCTCTCCGTCTTGGCCGCCCGTCGCTGCTAAGCCGACGTTTCCCGTCTGCACTACCGGAGCCGAAGTCTGACCGCCCGTCGCTGCTGAGACCGGAGCCGAAGACTGACCGCCCTGCGTCTGGTGGTCCGATGGTCCAGTACCGGAACTACCACCGGTCTCAAAAACCCTCCGTGCTCGCTGTTGCCTCGCTCGGATTGCGGTGGCCAACTGTGGAACCGCTTCCGCAATGATGTCGAAGAGATCATGTATCTCGGTGAGCTCCTGCTTCTGGGCCACTTGCTCATGCCTGAGACTGGTGATCTCAGCATTGGCCGTAGCAAGCTCCTGGCGAAGCTGCGGATCCTGCGAGCGGTATCCGGAAGCCGTGGCGGCAGGACAGTCTCTAATAGAGCCCATCCCTAAGGTTCGGCCCTTCTTCTTCGGAGCAACCTACAAATGGAAAATAAAAACGTTTATTATTTATTAAGTAATTATAAATATAATAAATTTTTAAAAAATTGAAATAGATATCATACCTCTTCGAAAATCTGGTCTTGCTCAGCGACGGTCAACGGTACTTGGATAGTACCGTCAGGTGTGGCCTGGGTCTCCCGCTCGGCGATCCGCTGCATAGCGGCATTGTAGATCTCCTCGGACCGAGCGTCGACAAAGCTCCCGTCCTTCTTCCGGTGAGTGGTCTCGAAGAGCTTCGTCATTGGAGGTAGTTCTCCTCCGTTCTCCTCGGCCTACCAATTAATAAACATTATTAGTCAAAAATATTTAATTAATTCTAGCAATAAATAAAATTAAAATAATAATGAAATAATTTATATTTAATTACTTACCATCATGAGACGTCTTCCCGCAAAAGATATTTGGCCAGAAGTGTGCGGGGTCACTAACTTCTCACCAGTCACCGGATCGACCCGGTTTCGGACGGCCGAACACTTAGCAGCGGTGGTTTGGGCATGCGGGTCCACCCAATACGCCTTCAACCCGTTCCAACACCAAGTAGACATGGAGCTCGGCTTTGCGTCGTCGCCGTCGGTCTCCCATTTCCGCTTCCAATCGGAAACGGTGTTGACTAGGCGTTTCTTCGCCTTTTCCTCGAAAGCTTCGCGGACGGTCTCGTTGATCCCGATGTCCCAGTTCCACCGTTGCTGCAAAAAAAAACAAAAAATTAGATAAACAATATAAAAGTAAGATTAATTAAATTTAAAACAATTTAAAATGATATAAATAAGATTTTAAAAATATTACCGCGAAGCACTTGTACCAGGTGTCGCACGTCTCTTGCGACACCTTGCTCCAGTTGACGTGCGGCTCCACGAAATGACTCTTAATTGTGTCAGAAACGCTCCGCCCGACACAATTATCCAAAGTAAACCTATGAAACCAAAAAAAAAATTATGACATTAATATTTAAGTAAATTAAAGCGTTAATTTAAAAACTATAAAAAACAAAAAATTTACTTACCAATAAGAGCCTGATTCCGCTTTTCCGGGAACCAGACGTCGTAAAGCCCCCCGTCCCGGTAAGGCTAGTAAATCCTCAACCGTAAACTGGGCATACGGATGAGGAGGGGCGGGTACCGGTTCGGCAGCCGGGGCGGGTACCGGTTCGACAGCCGGCGGTGGAGGTGGTGGTGGAGGCGGTGGTGGAGATGGCTCCGCGGTATTCGGAACCTGGGAGGCTCCGGAAGATGAAGGGACATCGCTCCCGGTGTTTCCCGAGGCAGACGCCCGGGAAGAATGTCCGTCCGCCATGAAATTGATGTAATGCGTCCTCCGTCGAGTCATCGTCTGCAAAACCGAAAAAAATATTTTTCAAATTAATTACAATTAATTTTTAATTACGATCCTAAATCTAACAAATTCCGAGCCTAAACTAATTCCCGACCTAAACCGTTTGAATTTCTAAACTATTTAAAATTATTATAATTTTAAGTAATTAAAAAAAATTATTTACCTTTTTTTTTCGTCAAAAAGAAGAGGTGGGAAGGAGGAAGCAGAGAGAGAGGAAGGAGAGATAAGCGACGAAATGAGGAAGAGGTGAGGTCCTATATATAGAATTTATATTCGTCGTAAATTCGACGTAAATATTACGACGAATTTACGACGAATCTGTCGTAAATTCGTCGCAAAGATCCCACCGTACAACAAAGCGAGTAAGACAAACACACGTGGCTGTATCTGGGCTTTGCGACGAGTTTACGACGATCCGTGCTATTCGTCGTAAAATCGTCGTAATGTTACGACGATTTTACGACGACCCGTATAAATCAAAAAAATTAAGACGGCTGTGTATCCACTAATCGTCGTAAATTCGTCGTAACATTACGACGAATTTACGATGAAGTATACCAAAACTGATGAAATTCAAAAATTGAAACATCCATAAGGACATACAAACATGTCTATTCATGATAAATGTGGTCTGTATAACTTTCTAGCATGTTTACATAACTTAATGAAGAATTTAGTAAGATGTAAGATAAATCCATACATCTTGTGTAAATGTATATAACACCTTAAGATTACTTGATAAACACATATATGTCAAATTTTGAATTTTTTTTTTTTTTGTTTAGAAAGTTGTTTTACCTTATGAGATGGTAAGCCATTTCATTCTCCTCATCAAAATCCCCCCTGAACCCCATAAAAGATTGATTATAAGATTTAGGGGTTACATTTCGTCGTATTTTCGATGGTATATTACGACGAATTTACGACGATTTCTCCCATTCGTCGTATTTTCGATGGTATATTACGACGAAGTTACGACGATTTCTCCCATTCGTCGTAAATTCGTCGTAATAAAAACCACATTTCTACAAGTTCCTGAACCTTATACTACATACTCTTATATTATACATCAGTTTACTTAGGAAAATGAATCCAAAAACCATTCTGTAAGTTGGGAAAGCTAAACCCTATAGGGTTTAGGGTTTCATATTACGACGAATTTACGACGATTTCTAAATAATCGTCGTAAATTCGTCGTAATAGTCAACATATGTCCAAGTCAACACTTAAACAAATTTTCATCAACATGGTTTTGGTCTTCATTAATTGGCTTTAATTTTTCAAAAATTTAAATTTGACAAATGTTACATTGAAACGTTCAAAGCATGCAATTAAATGTCAAAATATTTAATTAGTCTTCATCATTGTCATCATCATCACTGCTTGTTTGAAATTCGTCAGCACCTTCTTCAGTTTCGTCCCCATGTAGATCTTCAACTTGTCGATTACGTGGATCAATTAAAAGAACATTTTCTTCAACATCCGGTTCTGTAATGTCGACACAATCATCTTGTTGCATTGGCGGGAGATCTACACCATCAATTATACCCCTTGGAGCAACTTTGACAACCGCCAGCCATGAAATTCCCGTATTCCGAACTCGAGGATATGGAACAAAGGTGACTTGTTCTGCTTGAGATGCAAGTATAAATGGCTCGAACTTATTGTATCGCCGAGATGCGTTTACATCTACCACTCCAAATTTGTTAATTCGCACTCCACGACCTACCGTAGGATCAAACCAATCACATTTGAATAGAACAGTTTTCATTCTGACTAATCCGGGGTATTCCACTTCAATTATCTCTTTGATGATCCCATAAAAGTCTACTTCACCTCGTACACAAACTCCATAGTTTGTAGTTGCCCGTTGAGTGCCATGACTATAAGTATGAAAAACATAGCCACGTGTGAAATACATAGCTGCAGTAGTTATCTTCGAAATAGGACCTAGGAGCAACTCATGAAACCATACTGCATATGTCATGTCATCATGCTCGACTTGACCTTTTAACCACAATGCATAATGTTGGTCTTTTCGCTTGTTAATTTCATCTTCTGAAACACCGTCAATGCATTCTCGGACTTGACTGACGAAAGTGCTGAAATTTTAAAACATTGTTAAGGACATTTCGTATGTTCAATCAAATTTTAATCATACATGGTTATAATTATGTACCTCTCGTAAGGTGCCAATTCCTCGCAATTCAGAAGTATTTATGTATGTGCGCTGTGGTAGTCTTGTTCGTTTGACCAACAAGTTTCTTTTAGTTTCCCACTTAGACGTCCAATTGGTGAGAATATATCAGGCACACCTTCTACTGCGTAACTGTGTCCTACACCCCCATCGTCGTAACGTCTTGGAGCCCGTTTCCGTGTACGAACCTTTGGAGCAAAGTAATAAGACGTGAAATGAGAAGTCTCTTCTGTCAGACTTCCCGCCACGATAGACCCTTCAACTTTTGCTAAGTTTTTGGCCTTACCCTTCAAATGCTTCATAAATCGTTCAAACGGATACATCCACCTAAACTGAACAGGTCCTCCCAACTCTGCTTCATGAGGGAGGTGTATAGGTAAATGTTCCATAACATCGAAGAAAGCAGGTGGGAATATTTTCTCCAAATTGCACAACAATATTGGAATATTTGTAGACAATTGTGCAACTACATCTTCTGATAATGTCCTTGTACTTAGATCACGGAAGAAAGCTCCAATGCCTCCTAGTGCCTCATGGACATGTCCCGGTAGGAGTTCAGCAAACGCAAAAGGAAGTAACCGTTGCATAAACACATGACAATCATGACTTTTCATCCCTGAAAACTTTTGTCCTTTATCCACAGATTTAGCCAGATTAGATACATATCCATCAGGAAATTTCACGGCTGATGATACCCAATTAAACAATGCTGTTTTTTGTTCAGCACCCAACCGAAATACAGGAACAGGTGCTTTCCCATTACTCACCATATGCAACTCAATTCTGTTACATATATCGGGTAAGTCCATCCGTGATTTAACGCTGTCTTTGGTTCTTCCTTGGACGTTCAAAACAGTATGCATGATGTTATCGAAAAAATTCTTCTCAATGTGCATAACATCAAGATTATGTCTAAGCAAATGATCTTTCCAGTAAGGCAGATCCCAAAATATACTTTTCTTGTGCCAATTATGATGAACCCCATATCCGTCAGGCATATTCGCAGGAGTGTGCCAATTTCCTCCAAGGGGGACCGTTTCAAGTCCACCCCAATGATCTATTTGCGCTTCAAGCTCTACTCCAGTTAGGTACACTGGTGGAGGGAGACGAACCAATTTGTTCTTTATAAACAAACGCCTATTTCTTCTATATTGATGGTTTGGTGGTAAAAACCGACGGTGGCAATCAAACCAACAGGTTTTCCTACCATGTTTAAGCTGAAATGCATCAGTCCTATGAAGACAATAAGGACATGATAACCTCCCATGCGTTGTCCAACCTGATAGCATTCCGTATGCCGGGAAATCGCTTATTGTCCACATAAGCACCGCTCGCATCGTAAAATTTTTACCACTCGAACAGTCATATGTTCGTACTCCAACATGCCACAACTGGTTTAACTCATGTATGAGTGGTTGCAAAAAAACATCAAGGGCCCGTTTCGGGTGATTTGGACCAGGGACTAATATACTTAGAAACAAAAACTCTCTTTCCATGCACATATCTGGAGGAAGGTTATATGGCGTAAGAATCACAGGCCATAATGAATATTGCCTACCAGACATACCAAATGGACTAAACCCGTCAGTGCAAAGACCAAGATAAACATTTCGCTTAGACCTAGCAAAGTCTGGATGTACGGTGTTAAAATGTTTCCAAGATTTCCCGTCAGACGGGTGAGTCATTTTGCCATCTGTTTGTGAATGTTCCGCATGCCATCTCATCGACGCAGCTGTCCGTTCGGATTGATATAGTCTTTTTAACCTATCAGTGATAGGAAGATACCACATTCGTTGGTAAGGAATCTTCTTACGCCCAGCAATTTGCGGTCTATATCTTGGCTTTTGGCAGAAACGACATTCTTCAAGCTTCTCATCATCTCTCCAAAAAAGCATACAATTATCAACACAAACATCAATCATCTCAGAAGGCAATCCAAGACTAAAAACCAGCTTCTGAATTTCATAATACGTTTCAGCAGCCAAATTATCATCTGGCAAATACTCTTTAATAAGATCTGCCCAATCGTTCATGCAAACTTCAGATAGATTGTGATCTGTTTTTATTGTCATCATCCGAGCTGCCAATGATAATTTTGATAAACCTTCCCTACATCCCTCGTACAGAGGCTGTTTTGCTGCGTTTAACATATCATAAAAGCGTTTCGCATCTGCATTGGGCTCCTCAACAGTATCAGCATGTGTTTCATGAAATGCATCAGTAATCATTTCATGCATCCTATCATGATCTTCACCCTGAACTTGACTACTTTGATAATCATTGGACGCTTCAAAATCCACATGTTCTTGATGATTACTACTACTCCGTGCAGCCATCTGACCACTACTTTGACCATATCCCTCTCCATGCTGATACCAAATAAAGTATTGGGGCATGAACCCTCTATTCAATAAATGCTGCCAGACAGTGTCAATAAGAATATGTTTCCTATTTTTGCATTTCACACAAGGACAATACATTTTGCCGCTTTCAATTACAGTTTCCAGAAGGGCGGCTTGGTACATGAATATTTCCAATCCGTTTTTGAAGTCTTCAGTCAACGACCCATCACCATTTTTGGGCGTATACATCCACTTTCGTAGATCGTATATAGACATTTCAAAAACAAATATTTGACTTTTTGTTTCTGAAATTTGATAGAAATTTCAACTACCAAAAATTTTACTTAAACATTCAAAGACTCAAAAAATTTGTGTCTTTATATGTTTTTTTGGGATGATGGAATAATGAGAGATGAAAGGGTATATATAGAATTTTTTGTTTGGCTACCAACATATTACCATTGCATATTTACATCAAATTTACGTCGAAATAAAATTTACATAACATTTACATCGATTTTACGTCAATTACTAGATAGAGAACAATTCGTCGTATTATCGATGTAAATTTTACGACAAGATTACGACGAAATAAAATTCGTTCTTTATTCGTCGTAAAATCGTCGTAACATTACGACGATTTTACGAGGGTTATTTTTTACGTCGAATTTACGACGAAATTTTTGATCGTCGTAAATACGACGTAATGTCGTCGTAAATTTACGACGACTACAAATCGTCGTAAATAATTCGACGGAAAAGCCCCTCTTTCTTGTAGTGCATTAATACTAATCGAGAACGAAGGAGAGCAAATACAGGCTTTAATCCAGCCAAGAAAAACCTCCGGAGCACCATAGGCTTGGAGAGAGCTCAGAACAAAGTCCCACCTGACCGAATCAAAGGCTTTCGAGATATCAACCTTCAAAGTGATTCTCGGAGGGGTAGAAACTTTGTGATATCCCAACAGCACTTCAGAGGCAAGGAGCAAATTTTCTATAAGAAGTCTATCCTTTACAAACGCGGATTGGTTTGGTGCAATAAGATAAGGCAGATGCTTCTTTAACCGATCAGCCAGAATCCTTGAAATGATTTTATACCCAGTGTTTAGGCAGGAGATGGGTCTAAATTCCTTCAGCGAATCAGCCCCAGGGCGCTTAGGGATCAGAACCAATGAGGTGTTGTTCAAAGTCGTTGCGATGAAGCTTGAAGAGAAGAAGTCTTTGACCGCAAAACACAGCTCAGGCCCAATAATACTCCATGTGGCGCGGAAAACCTCTGAAGGATAGCCGTCAGGTCCCGGAGTCTTGTTAAGAGGCATGGAGAAAAGCGTTTCCCTGATTAACTCAGACGTGACCGGAGCAGAAAGAAGATTTGCAGAAATCACACTGATCCTTTTCGGCTGCAGCTGGGTTAAAAAAGCAGGGAGATTAGGACAGAAGACACCTCTGACTTTGTTCATGAACTCTGAGAAGTGTTCAACCGCCAGTTCATGAACTTCTTGGAGAGAAGAGGTGCGGGAGCCATCCACCTTTAAGATATACTTTATAGCAGAGGAGGCATTACGGACCTTCGTATACCGATGGAAAAACCCAGTATTATGATCGCCTTCAGCGAGCCATTTGACCCTGGATATTTGTCTGAGAAAACTCTCTTCCGCCGATCGCAGTGTTTGCCACTCATCCAAAGATTCCTTTTCAACATGCATATTAGCCGGGGATGGATCATTAAGGGCGATTATCTGCACTGAGCGCAGTTTCTCGGCTGCTTCCGCGACCCTTTTCTCAATATCACTGAACCTTTCCCTCCAAAGGGCTTTCAATGGTTTCTTCAGAATTTTCAATTTGTATCCCAAGTCACCAGTGGAAGTGGCAGGAGGACCCGAGTTCTCCCAAGCAACAGCAACCGTTTCCAAGAAACACGGTAACTTAGATAGGAAGTTATAGAATTTAAAGGGGCGGGTACCAAAGGATAGAGGAGCCGATTTCAACCTGATGTGGCAAGGAGTATGATCGGAAAACTCTGGCGCTTCAAAGGAGCAGTGGCTTGAAGGGAAAGAAGAAATCCACAGGTCATTGATGAGACATCTGTCTAGCTTCCTCCCAACCGGGTCAATTAGTCTCTTATTCGTCCAAGTGAAGAGAGGACCCTGAGATGAGAGGTCAAACAAACCAATGGAGAAGAGACAGTCACTAAAACGCCTCATGGGAGCTGATGAGACAACAACATTCGGGTTTGAAGATTCGTCGGGTCTGATAATCTCATTAAAGTCCCCACAAACCATCCAGGGTTTAGAATTTAACGAGAAAGATGCATGAGTGTCCGATAGAGAAGCCCAAAGGTCTCTCCTTATGTCCTCCAAGTTTGAGCCGTAGACGGCCGTGTAAATAAAGCTGACATCATCATCCAGGGAGATCTCGCAGGTGATAGACTGCAGATCCATAAACAACACAGAAACTTTGGTTGGTGGTTTAAATATGATCCAAATCTTTCCAAGAGGAGAGAACTGATAGTTAGCAACAACAGTCCAATCCTGTCCCAAGGCGGAAATAATATTGTTCTTGTTTGAAGCATCAACATGCGTTTCAATAAGTGCACCAAACGAGATCGGTCTTGAAGAGATCCAATTAACGAGTGGCCTATGCTTAGAGTTATCATTGAGACCCCGCACGTTCCAAAAGAATGTATCTGACATAGGAGAATTAGGGATGGTGTCGCTCCTCTAACGCAAGGGGAAACTGACCACCTTTCGGTGTACCAGAGCTAGAAGGAGAGGATCTAGCAAAAACTTTACGCTTCTTTTTCTTGTTTTTCGAGGGAGACGACGATGGGGAGGACTTTCCTTTATCGGGCTTCCAGACTTCAATCTGACCCTCTTGAGACGAGGAATCATCACAGCTCTCGATAACCAGTGCTGCATAGGGATTGTCACACCTTAAGGGAGGATT
This sequence comes from Eutrema salsugineum, assembly GCF_000478725.1. Taxonomy (NCBI): domain Eukaryota; kingdom Viridiplantae; phylum Streptophyta; class Magnoliopsida; order Brassicales; family Brassicaceae; genus Eutrema; species Eutrema salsugineum. Next base: position 80,939 of record NW_006256901.1, on the reverse strand, counting down.
CAAAGATGCTGGAATTAAATCCAAGCTACGGTTCGCAGCATTGGAAACAGGTAAGAACGGGGGGTCAGGATCAGATTCTGCTGGTGGCTCGGAAGGGTCCTGGCGAGACACTAAGATTGTTTGACGGTCCACAGCGGCAAGAGGGGCCGAGGGAGTCTCCGAGGGGATGGATTCCTCTTGAGTGGTAGCAGAGAGGGAAACATTTGGTGTAGCAACTGGTCTCCAAACAGCCCGAGTCTTTGGAGGATTACCAGATGAAGTAGAAGCAGGATCTTGCTGCTGCTTCTTGTTAGGTTTGCTTGGGCCATTCACCGCCGGTTTTTTGGGACAAAGAGATTCCTTATGTCCAAGCTCATCACAAAAAGAACACAATGGAGGAAGCCAAGGGTATGAGACTCCTAGCAGAGTAATAGAACCATCCTCATCTTCAATTTCGACTTCACGAGGCAGAGGAGTGGTAAGGTTCATGACCACTTTAACTTCAAAAGAGTCAACTTTGGTGAAGGGCTTCGCTTCGGCCAGGCGACCCAGCAATTTGGAAATGATATGTGTACCTTCTTCAGTCACAAGATCAAAAGGGATGTTGTGAATCACGGCCCAAATCGGGGCACGGAGGAGTGAAGGAGGGTCCCGACTGAAAGACGATTTCCACTCGGTAACAAAAAAAGGGGAGTCTCCAACTCTCCAAAGCTCATGCTGAAGGACGCGTCTTCGCAAGGACGGAGAAGGGATATGGAATAAAAAGGCATTCTGGTTGAGTTTATGCATTGTTACCTTCTTATCCCGACCCCAGAGGTAGTTGAGAACACCCCAAATCTTCCCATATGAGGGAGCGTTCCCGTAGAAAATACCGACAATAAAGTCGGAATGAAGCTTTGCCCCTCGTTCAAAAACCACACTAGGGATCTTAACCCTGGGTCTGCCTTCAGGGGAGGTAGAAACCTTCACGTTAGTATCAGAGAACTTGGAGGAAGGCTTAATGTTTGAAGCCCAATTGAAATCTGGGTTCAGCACCGGATTAGAATAAGAAGGACCAGGCTTATCAGCGACAACTTGAGGAGAAACATCAGGGAGGGCCGAATCCACAGCTGGGACTTGGGCATTAGAGATCGGAGAAGCAGAACCCACGGCGGATTGGGCAATGAGCTGTGGGTCCGGCGGGAGAACACCAGGAGGGGAGAAAGCCTCCACCGGTGCTACCCGAGAAGTCGGCGGAGCCGAAGGAATTCCGACATCAGCCGCAGGAAGGTCGAGAAAGCAAGCAACGGCTCCCGACGGAGGGGTAGCGGAGATAACCTGGAAGGAGTACGGATCGGGGGGGTCGGGGGGAATCGGAGGTGGCGGCATCCTAGGAGAGGGGCGGCGAGGAAGGGACATCGGAGGGGCTAATTCTCACCGGAGAGCGTGAGGCTCCCCCGCGGCGGCGGCTAGGGTTTAGAAATGTCCTAATCGCCTAAAAGTTCGCCTCAGGAGAGAGACTTCTTCCTCCTATCGGAAACTCTACATATTTTTTGCAGGCAAGTTTAAATGTATCAAATACATAAACATGCCAAAGAAACATCAAAATATGATACTTTGATGTTAAATCTCCACTTAATATAGTAATTAAGTTGATGTTAAGGTTTAAATAATCAGCAATTGGAATAGATTGTTTTGCATTTCTGTAGTTCAAGAGTTATCTTGTAACAAAATATGATACTTTGATGTTTTATTTTGCATGTTTATTTAAGCTTGCTTGTTAAAATTAAAGAAAAAAATAGAGCATTAGAAATTTGGTTAAATATTTATTTCATTGTATATCGTTTCAGACATTGTAAAATTGCATTGAATCCAAAATCCACAAAAAGAAAATTTGTGGTATCTTTCACCTTTCAATATGAAAGACTAATTAATACAGATAGGACTTTAAGAGGTACTAAATTGTCAAGTCTGTACTAAGTTTTCTTACAAATCGTGGACAAGTTATACCTTTTTTTCTAGCTTTCGTAAATAATTATATTTAAAACTAGTGGAAAAGCTACTGAAATACGAAGAAATCGTTTTTCTAAGATGATTAACAGTACACATATGTTATAGCTCAAGCCTACGATCATTATTATCCGGTGTGAGGTGGATGATGGTGCACTAGCTTCTTTCTAATATACTTAAACCCGTTACATAAACAAATTGCACTGGAGACCAAACAAACAATAGTAATACAAGTCCTTAGTTTTGAAGACAGACGGACCTTCACAACGAGATGAACATTAGTGGCAATGTAGACAGATAACATAGTTGTTGAGTACCATTTCGGCTTCTACGTTTTCCTCTTGAAAGGTGTATCCAAACCTGAAAGATGGGTTTAATCCCAATACATAACTGATATGAAGAGTGGAACTATATGAGTCGTGGATTGTGTTCATGACTACAAACGCTATTTCCTCGAAATTCAAAAGGCATAACATCTCTTGGATCTTCTTTGGCAAATACGTACTTCAAGCTGATCTATCTCATTCCATCATAAAGGCATTTCAAGCAAAAAAAAAAAAAATATGCCCCAACAATTTCCATTCACGTTCTTACGACAAACCCCACTAGACCACTCTCCAAGGCCAACAGATGCTGTGATCGTGACGATTGTTACATACGACACGTGGTAAACCAATACATTCCCAATGGATGGTGAAAAAACATGGGATGGGTACGAGAGAGAGTTGATGCTCATGCGATCTTTTCGGGTTGATGCTCATGCCATCTTTTCGGGTTGATGCTCATGCCATCTTTTCGGGTTGATGCTCATGCCATCTTTTCGGATTGATTGATCATATATTGATATGGTTTTAAGTATTTATACTTGAGATATTGACATCAAAGACGCGACTTACTACTAATCCACAACGTGAAGTAAAACTAAATCCAATCATATGATTTCATAAGTTTTTGACAGCTACTTGAACTTGCCGAGTCTTCTCAAATTGTTAAAACCTTGATAGTAGTTGCATATAAAAAGCAGAATTAAACAAGCCAAACATGGATTAATTAAAAAGCAGAATTAGCAGATAGCATTGTCTCACTAAATGCTTTGGCGAGCAATTCCAGCATCGACAAGCCTTGTCCAAATCTCTCTCTCTCCCACACGCACACAAGGACAGAGTTAGGATTTCTCCTGCTCCCACATTGTAATATGCAAGCGACCTGTGGTTCTCCACTAACAACCCGGCTTTTCCGAATAACACCTGTTTCTCTGGTGGGATTGGGATCTGCTCAGCTATTTGCTCCTTCAGACTCGCCACGTTTTCCGACAAGGACTGCACTGTTTTTTCAATGACGATCGGCTTAGAACCATCGATGTCGGCAACAGAAACTCTGATTGTACACCAACCCTGCAAAAATTGTATAACACCTAACTATTAGACACAACTTAAAGAAATAAAGACATAGGAAAAAAGAATACATTTAAAAGCTCAACTCCTAACTATTATTAGACACAAAGAAAGAAAGACGTTAAGAAAGACAAAACAAGACATGTAAGAGAAAAAAAGACACTACCGGGTGTTGAGCAAGAAACTGGTCTTCTGGAACAAGGCCTGGCTCGTTAAACGGCTCTGGTTCCGGAGGAGACATTCCAGTTCCAGTTTCAGCAGTTGCAGCATCATCGTTGTTGTTAGCAAAAAAATGTTTCTCGAGAGAAGCATGCCAATTAATCATAGACTTGACTCCTCCAAGTTGCCATCCCATAACATCATCACACTGAAGAAGATGGAAAAAACCATCATGGATGGCTGCCATGTAAGCGTCATTCTTGTTCACCTTTTCTTTCAAACCTTTGGGGGGCTTTCACACTTGCGAGTACTCGAGAACAAACCGAGTGAAACGTGGGAACCTGCTATCAGTTGGGTTCGTAAACTCAAACCCATCTCTGTTCTTGAACCCTAGCCAGAAATTGTTGCCATACCAAGCCCCAAACTGCGCTGTGAGCTTCATAGTTTCAAACTCATTGACAGTCATCCCTTTAGGAAGTCTAACCTCTAGATGATCTGGCATAAAAATGGGTTGATGGTTAACAAGATGGCCTTGAGCAGCATCATCCTCTGTAAGACTCTGCTGGTAAAGAAGTTTAGGCTGAACAAGATTGCGTTGAGCAGCAAGAGCAGCAGCAGCAGCAACATCATACTGATTAGCTCCGTCTTGTTGATTCTGAGAAAGGTATTCTTTAAGCTTTTGCTGGTAAAACGCGTGAAAGGGATCAGACCTCCACATAAAGCTGTATCTTGGATTGTTTACTTTGGTTTTCATCACCAGCTCCTCAACCACCCACCCCCATTTGGAAATGCATCGCGCCATCCACTCAATATCGTTTCTGATGATACCTGGAGGTGGCTCATTAATGACTTGGGTACTAGTATTCGTTGCATCATCATCATCATCATCATCATCATCATCATCAACAATAGCTCCATTTTTCTGAATCTGAGAACGGTATTCACTAAGCTTTTTCTTGTAATATCCGTGTAAGGGATCTTCTGGGCTCCTCAGGAAGTTGAGTCTTGCATCATTAATGGTCTTGTTCATGACCCTCCTCTCATACTTCAACCCGTTTTTGGCAAAGACACGGGCCAATCTCTTGGCAATAGCTTTACCCGAGTTGTTTTGCAAATTGGACATTTTGTTTTCTACAAAACCACAGAAAAAAAAAAAACATTAAACATCAGATCCTTCGAATTTCAGTTTCGACCTAAATAAAAAATGGCCACAACAAAGTACGTAGATCAATTAGGGAACATGAATATTTATTTCCATCGTGGATAAGGCAGTGAAAGAAACAAGAGATCCATCAATAAGAAAACACCGATACCTTAGCCGGCAAGAAATAGCCCTGCCGCGATAAACGTCGTGCAGAAGCGGACAAGGAAGAACCAACGACTTGGAGAAATCGACACAACCGCTTGAGAATAAATAAACCCTAAACGATGAAGAACCGCCTCAGAATAAATTATCAAGTCTGTACTAAGTTTTCTTGCGTAATTTTATTTATAATTATTAAACCTAACCATTAGGACATTTAAAGTACTAAATTATTCCTAACCATTAGGACATTTAAAGTACTAAACTAGATTCTAATCCGTGCATCCGCACGGGAATATTTTTTATTGTTTAACGAATTTTGTAATATAATTTGTGTTTTTGAGTTTAGATATAATTTTTTTTATAAATATATTTTTTCATAAGTGAAAATATTGATTTTTGTGTTTAGATATATTATTATAGTATTAAAATTAATTATGATTATAAAAATATAATTTTAACTCGTCCGCTAATATTAATTCAAAATAAACTATTATAAAAACATAATTTTATCTTTTCCGTTCATATTACCGTATAATATAAATATTTGTTAAAAGTTTGAGATGTATTAACAGTATTATTTAGCATTATAGTTTTCTAAAATTTAATCAACGAAGGGAGTGTACAACTGGTTTTTCAAACCACATTTTAGTGTATGCAATAATTTTTAATTTTTTTTGTTTTTATTTTGTATGAAAAATATATTTTTGATATACATGTATAATTCAAAATTAGTGGTTTTAGTTACCAAAATATTTTTAACCCGATTTTTATATATATTTTTAGTTCTATGAATTTGAAAAAATATATTTTTAATATTTAAATTATACATTTAAATTTTACCTATTATTTTATTATTAATTTTTAAATAAATCATAATCGTAAATATATTATATAAGCAACATAAATATCATATCATTTACATCATTATAAATATTTTATATTTCAAATATGATCATTATTTTTTATATGTGAATTATTTTTTTTTTTTAAATTCTAGGCAATCAAAAATGTTTAATAGTATAGAAATTATTTAAATTAGAATCTTTAAATCAAATCTAAATTAATATCTGATTTATTATTTTTAATCAAATCAAATCAAATCTAAATTACCTATATTTAAGGAACTCTAAAAATATTTAAACTAATAACTAATTTTCGAAATTAAATATAAATAATTATTAAAATTATTTTTAAACACTTAAAAAAATTAGGAATGTTTGGAAGCAAGTACTAAATGTGCTTCTGTTTTAATAGAATAAATTATCAAGTCTGTACAAAACTTTCTTACAAATCGTGGACAAGTTATACTCTTTTTTTTGTTTTCTAGCTTTCGTAACTAACTATATATAAAACTACTAGAAAAGCTACTGAATTACGAAGAAACGGTTTTCCTAAGATGATCAACAGTACACATGCATATGTTGAAGCTCAAGCCTATGAATATGATCGTTATTGAGTTTAATTATCCGGTGTGAGGTGGATGATGAGGAACTAGTTTCTTTCTGATATACTGTACTTAGACTGATTTGGACAGCTAATATCTTTTTTTAGAGGCGGCTGGTCCACGTCAACTTCGAATTCATCGAGATGGAAACTTGGCCTCGAGAAATAGAGGATAGGTAATGCCAGCTTGTTCTGACAGTACAGACAAACCATTATGATGTCTCTAACGGCGATTAGCATTTCAGATGCATCAAGAGGCTGTGATACTTTTCTTTGACGTTATGTCTCATGTTATATGTTTCTCCAACCTTCTCTTCCAAGGTCACTTGGGGAACAATTAAAGGATCACTTCGCTTCGGTTCTATGGGCTTATGTGGCTTGTTTCGAAGAGTAGGTGCCTCGCTTTTCTCTTATTACACTTGGACAGGATGACCATGCTTGCTCTCTTGCCTACAAAAGATAGACTAAGAAGATGGGGCATGATTATGAATGATCCACTACTTGTGTTCTATGCTCTAATATTAGCAACGACAGTTATTAATTATGATCATCTTATCTTTGTCGGCATACTTGTTTATTTATCTCAAAACTTACATTTTAAAACAAACTAGATTTAGACCCGTGCTGTGCACGGGAAGTTTTTTTTTTTAAAGATTTCAAGTTTGGAGAGCATATACAATTTAAATTTGTATTTGTGTGTATGTTGATAGTTAGGTTATAAGAATGATTTTATATATCTGTTGCATTACTTGAATGTATATTAACTTGGTATGTTTTTTGTTATTTATAATTCAGGAAAAATATTAATTAACATACACATATATACATATATCTACATATATATAGTATTAGACGAATATATATACATATATATATCGTAATGAGCAAACAGCTATAGAGAATAATGAAAGCAATCTATCTTATTAATAAATACTGAATTTGACATAATTTCATAGAATTAAAACGTTGACTACTTCACTTGGTCACCTTTGTAGCTAAACGACATGAATAGTTGAACCTCCAAACATAATTAAGTACTATATCCTTAGTCTTTAACCTCAATGTCATTGTTCTTGGTCTTATTGGATTTGAAGTACCTAAATAGATATATACAGATATGTTATTACTGGCATTTAGTAAAATATCAAATATTTATATAGTACTTACTTTTCTTTGAACTTGTCAACTTCAACAATATGGGGATCAAAAAGAAACCTTGACATTCCTCTTGCATCAGAAACAGTCAATGCCCCTAAAACATATATTTTATGTATACTTAATATTTGATTAAACCATAATAACTATTGTAATCATGATTAAATGTTAATAAAATAGTTAGAAACATACCATTGTTGTAAGTTATACGCCAGTCTGTCAATACACATGTTATATTAGAACCACAGGCAGACCACCATTGTGATTGGAAATCATCAGCCAAGTTACCAAAAGCAACACAACTAATTTCAACATTCCTACAATTTATTAACAAAATATATTGTTATCTTAATAACATACAACTAAATAGGTAACGATTCAAATACTTACTTGATATTTCTCAACGTAAATCGTAGTCGACTATAGTATCTACGAAAATCACAATCTAGTCCGTAATCCTTAATCCTTGTAAGTCGTCCAACGTGGACAACAGCACCAAGTAGATCTAGTATCACATAAAGCATCAAAAGATGTTTTAAATAATTTAAATTGAAATTCAATGAAGGATCAGTATCTTTGTCAGGAATCTCAGCAGAAATAACCTTATCAATAGATTCAGCAGTAGACAATTTGTTTTTTCAGCCATCCATAGTAGAATATGTGCATGTGGAAGTCCTCTTTTTTGGAATTCAATAGTATACATACCTGTTAATATAAAACAAACCAATCAGAATTACCATAACAATATAAATCATAGTATAAATACAAATATTACAAATATAAATTTAACATACCACAAACACTTTTTCCGAAAATGTTCTTTTCAGTGAGATCACTCATGAGGCTGTCTAGCTTAATTTTGAATATCCTACAGAAGATATCTGGTCTATCTTCAGGATTCAACTTTCGCTTCTTTGTATATCTAATTATCTCAGGCCAGTTTGGATTGCAAGTGAAAGTTATAAAAAGATCAGGAAATCCAAAGTGCTTACAGATTGCCATTGCATCCAAATAGTTATTGTTCATATAGCGTGAACCACTGGTAAATGATGCAGGTATCAAAATTCTCTTACCTCTGTTGGATAAATCATAGTTTCCTTCCTTTTCAGCCTCAACCAGATTCACATACTTGTCTGAACGAAGCTTCTTCTGATTTTTCCTGAAATATCGAAGTCGGCTAGACTCTATCATAGTAAACACATCAACCAGAAACTGTTGATACAATCGTTTAGACCGAATTACGGACTGAGATTCCATTAACCTATCTTGAATCCTATAAGCATAGAATTCTCGCATGCTTATAGTTTTCCGTTTCCGTTTGTTGACGTCATCAAAACCGTCTTCAATTCCAACGGTGAATCCATCCTCACCATATGGAAATAATAATTGATACTGAAGAGCTAGATAACCCACATAGAGTTCACTAATTCTTCTGAGGTTTCCGTGTGTAGTCTCTAATACAATATCTCGTAAATCCATTCCTTCTTGAAAATCTCCCGGAATCAATGCTGCAACTTTTGCTGATGTTGGCATGTTATGTGTTCTAGCATCTTTATTCCTGTTAGCAATGAGAACTAACTTGAAGTTGTCTTCTGGTTGTTGAATATTGTATCTGTCTTTGTAAGAACGGAAAGCATTCACCATTGGATTACAAAAGTTTAACATCTTCATGAGACATTCAATTACTGCCGGCCTTAATTTGGTCGAGTTAGAGACATTCTTGCTGAAATAGTAGAAAGTGCATAGTTAAATATATTGTAGGAAGAAAAATAATGTAAATGGATATTAAAATAGTGCGTAAAGTGTATACCTGATTGATTTCTCTCTGTTAGTTATCTCATTAGCTGTATCATGGATATATAACTGACAGAACTTTGGTTTCTCTTTCCTCTTAGGAATCAAAGAACCAATTAAGTGATAATTTTCACCATGTAGTTGGAATACGGGTGGACCACGACCCTTGTTTACATCGTAATTTATCTTTCCACCAATAGATGTAAATGAAAACATCATGTTGTAAGCTCTGATATTCTCACGAAAATGGCGACAAATTTTATCATCACTCGAGAAGAGATATATCAAAAATGGAGGAGGTTGGTTAAGTAAGGGTAGCTTCACTTTACCCTGCAAACAACATATAGTAAATTTATATGTTGCACTCTTCTTCTTTTTCTGAATTCGTTCATTAAACCACATCTTTGCTTTGCAGTGTATGCATTCATACATCGGATCTCCATCATCATAATATCCTGAGGTAATACAACATTCGACATAATTAAAAATTTAGTCCTGATAAGAATCTAACTGAAAAAGGATATATAGAAGTGTAATGTTAGAGATATAACCATTTTCCAATATAACAGGTTTACGTTCATGATCATAATCATCTGCTATAGTATCAGTTCCATTAGGCCTTTCGTTAAACTTAATCCCTTTCATTAAACGTGTCCTGTTATGTCTAGCCTTTCGCTGTGTCTCGAACAAAGATTTAGATAGTTGATTTTTTCTTTGTGTATCAATGATTTTATCAACAGAAGAGTTCCACCACATAATGACTTAGATTGAGAGTTAAGGTAACACTAATATGAATTCAACGATAATATAATTTAAAACTAAGTTAAAAAACTTATAATTTGAATAGGATAAGGATACATGACTTCTCTATTCCTTCAACAGTGTGTGAGCTTGTTGCATTCCTGTTTGTATTTTCTGGTGAAAACACATAACAATACATTTTAAATTAAAACAAATGTTAAATTTTAATTAATATACATAATTTAGATATTAATACAGATCAGAAAACTTACTGGGACCGATATGTACTGGTTTAGGAAGATCAGAATGAAGCGGTTGTGAAGAAGGATTTGATCGAGACTTACTACCAACAGATGGTGGCGTCGCATACGTTTGATTCGAGGTTTGCAATTCAGATATGTTACTAACAATTGATGTAAGGATCCTATCTGATAATACAATTCAAAAACAAAAAATGAGTTAATAATTTAAATAGATTAAATTTATAAATTCATTATACTATTAGTTAATGAAATTATTCTTACTTGGCTGTAAAGGTACAGATTTAGGAATACCAGAATCTAGCCTCCGTGAATTAGGAATTCTTCGAGCTTTGCTAACAACCGATGGGGGTGTCGCATATGTAATATTAGAGGTAGTGGTTTCTTGTCTATTAGTATCACTTGATGATTGGATACCAGTACCATGAATACCATTGCTTGTTAGGTTTAGATCAGGAATTGTTGTATTACGTTTTGCAAATTTAGGCCGTGACAATTGAGTTTCAGATAAAATTCGACCAAACCTAAGGCCTGAAAACAAATATATATGTTAACATTAAATATATTAACAAATTTGTTTAATATATGTAAAAGCAAGAATTAAAAATGGTAGTTGATATATAGGTAACCCGTTTCTTCAGAAGATGGTGAGCATTGCAAAGGTCTCTTTACAGGTGGCCTGTTTTCTTTTTCTGAACTTGGTAATGCTACATGAAGGAAAAGTGAAGAACACACATAAAATATATAAGATAATTCATAAAACGATTTATAAAATATAACATAGTTCACATACACTGTTGATTTTGCTGTATTCCTAAACAACCAGGATTGCTGAAATCTGTAAGAATTTCATTTATGTAATTAAATAAATAAAACAACACACTATTAAAAGAATGTGAAGTATACAAAATTAAGATTAAAGCAAAAAATAAATAAAAACTCACATGAAGTAGATATGTCTGATGTAATCCGACTTGAACTCCTCACAAAATCATTTGAATTGCTTAAATCTCTAAAAATCATATCAAAAGCACCAGAAATAGGTTTTGCTGATTGTGATTGACTGGTAGATGCGATCTTCTGTTTTTTAGTAGTTTGGTTCTCATAATTTTCGTTTACATGCCGATTTTTCTTTGAACTATGCATTGCATAAGAAGGTGAACATACATTCAAATAGAGGTAAATGTTAACACGAAGAACGCGATGAAGCGGAAAAGTTTATTTATATAAATAGTAGTTGTTTGTTATAAAATTCAAATTAAAGGTGATCCCTTATGAATAGGAAAACAAATATTCTACATTTAAATTCATATATCTAAATCCACAATTATAGATAATAAATATAGAGAAAGAATCAATTTATATGAATTAATAGTTATTTGTTATAACATTCAAATTAAATGTGATCCCTTATGATTAGGAGAACAAATATTCTACATTTAAAATTCATATATCTAAATCCATAAATATAGATAATAAATTTAGAGAAAGAATCAATTTAGTTACAAATTGCCAAACTTAAAAGGATAAATATAGTTAAGTAAAGTAAGTAATACTGTTAAAAGACATAAGTTTTAATATATTATCCATATACGTGATAATTGATGACTTTGTTTTCGGTTAGTAGTTATTGATATTTTTGGATGTATATATTCTTATAAGTATATATAATTTGTTACAAATAAATCAAATTTCCATTTAGAAATAAATAATATAGACTACATTAGAATTTGATTATAAGCTAATGATGTTTGTATAGTATTTAATATATAAGTGATGATATCATTTGAATGATGATCATACAATGTTCAAAGAAAAATTATAAAATTATTAAAAGACTTCATACATTAACAAAATACTAACAGTAATGAACGAAATCAAAATATTCTTAAAAAATAACCATCCGATTACAAAATTTAAATGAAGAAGCAAAGTTCAATAAAAAATAACGATAAATGAAACAATACTACAGACGGATAAATGCATCACAAAGTAGTTCCAATAACTGATTTCGGTTCTTAAATCATGGCTTCTCTGTTTTCACAGTCTTAAGCGGTAGAGTACTTTGATTAGTCTGAACAGTTTTCTCATCCTTACACTTCTTCTTTGCAGCTGAATACTCATCAGTATCCTTAATCACTTCCAACTTTTCATTGCTTTTGCGTTTAGAAGTAGGTGTAATTTCAGCATCATCATCATCCATAATCATTAAAGGAACCTATAACATATTAAATAATCTGTAAGAATGAAAGCAATTTGTTTATAATAGTAAACATGAATGTAATAAATCAGAATAAATAAATATACCTTTTCATCAAGAGCATTGTGAGCTTTTTCCTCTATCTTGATACTTGGAGTGCTCTATGAAATGTGAAAGTAATGTTTGGTAAGCAATAAAGAATTAGTTTATACAGAATAAGTGATATCAAAATGTTATAACTGTACCTGAGGAGTAGAGATTTCAGAAAACTCCTTAACCACATCACTTTGTGTAATTATACTGATGACCTTGTATGTGTCACTATTGAAAACCACATTTGAGCTTCAAATTGCAATCTTGAATAGAAACGTTTTACCACAAATATTGCTCAAAGCTAAGGGCAAGACATCAGGATTCTGAATCTAAACAAATAGGAATTTAATAAATTTTAAATAGATCAAATAAAATACTGTCATGGACAAATGCAGTATAAATATGAACCTCATTAACAGACTGAGTTAACTGAGCAGCAGTTTGGTTTACAACTTCTTTTGCCTCTTGGTCAAATAAGAGGAATTTAGTTTCTCCAGTATTATCCATGACACGGAAAGTCAACATAAACCTATCATAATTTGAAATAGTATAAGTTAAAATTAATAAAAGGTTAAAACTTTACTATAACACAAATACAATAACAGACTTACGATGGATAAACATTCTCAACATCCTCATTGCATTTTTTGCACTGCCACAATTGTTTCTTAAATGTTTTCTCAGGATACAGTTCTTTTAAGTAATCCATATCATGAGGGAGAACCTTTTTAGAACAGGCTCCGCATGACATGTAATACCAACCAAACTCAGTGTCAATAGACATAATTGTGGCCATTGTAACACATTTGACAACCTTGAAAATTAATAATGATATTAGAATCAAATATATGTTATAAAAAATTGAACTGACATAATATATTAATTACCTTCAGAAAGCAGCAATTAATTTCCGCTTAATAGTCCTTCCGAGGACTAATGCAAGAAAGAAATTGTCCCTTACTGATACATAATTGACAATAGTCAACTGATTTGGGATGAGTATAGGTCAGGGTTAAACCATCTTTTGGCAATCTGTGTAAATTAGATTACATAATATTTAGAATATAAAACTTGATAAATAAATAAAATTATGAATATAATTAGTTTTACCTCTCTTTAAAAGCCAAACTCTCTGGGAAGACTGGATCAGTAATAACCATTGAACAGTTGTAGCAATTGCCAACACTCCAAACACCTTGATAAAGTTTTAACTTTCCAAACCGCAAAACAGCAACAATCACAGCATCATTAGCATGTTGAGCCACACTTTCAAGATTTTCAGCGAATTGTCCCCAAAGAACACAATTAAGTCGAACATTTCTACATTGAAAACGATAAAGGAAATTGAGGAAAAGGATAATATACAAAAATCTCCAATATATAGAGCATTAGTGTTAGATTAGTAAGGTAAATGCTAACTCTGTATCACGGATCTCCATAGAAAGCCTCTTTGTCTGTCTCTTTCCAACATTCAAGATCTCCACATCCCCAATACTCACAATTTGTCCAATAACATCTAAAATAAAAGAAATCATATTAGTACTTTATAATTACGCAAACAAACTATATATCAAATAAATAATTTAGTAATTAAACAAACTTGCCTATCAAGAAATCTGGATTCATTTTGCCTTCGTGAATATCACTAAACTTGACAAACTTGAAACCTAAGATTCTTGGATCCATTTCTTCTGCCGGTTTGACAGATGTAGTTGATGCGAAAAAGATTTTGTAAACGTGAGGGCTGGTCTTGAACTTACTACCGTTATGAGCCACTTGAAAATTTGTGATAATTCTAGAGGCACCTTCCTCTAACAGATTTTCATTTTTCTTGATGAACTCCTTCTTCAAAGTTACATGCATGGTTTGATTCTGTGTATATATAAAAGAATATGCATATTTTAAAGATACATAGGTTTGAATAAAAATGAAAATAAATGAAAACAGTCGTGAAATATATAGATTAGTACAAAACCTCAAAAGTAACATAGATAGTATACCTTCTCATCAACAACAACCATTTCCAACGTCTCTACACCATTCAAATATTGTTTCCAGACCTTCAATATCTTCACGTGAACTCTCCATTGAGTTTTGAAGGGCTTCACGGAATAGAGATCGGTGAAAGAAGACATAATAGCAAAAATAAATTTGATATTCAGAAATTTATTGAAAGGTGAGGGAGGATGAACTATTGGAGAAACGTATACCTATATATATACGGTATTGAGAGAACATGGTAGAGCTAGGTTAAATATTTCAAATTTAGAATTTTCTTCTTGTTAATATAATCCAAGGATCGCGTTTATTTTCGTTTAGGAATAAATATATATCTTCCGCAATTTGAGTAACCAATATGGATGTATATTAGTTGTTTTGAAATTGCAGAAGATTTAGGTTGAGATTTTAAAATTTAGAAATGCGTAAATATATAGATACTTACTTAATCCGTTGAAAGTTTTAATTATTGATAAATAAAGTTTGAAAACATGTATCTAGGAAAATATTACGTTTCGAAAATATAGAAAACAAAGAATTCAATGTAGAATATGCCAAAATATAGAAACTTACTTAATCCGTTTGAATTTTAAAATATTGCTATTAGTTGTTTAGGAATTTCCTCTAGGAATATATTAATCTTTAAAAATTATAGGAACGAAGGAATTTAATGTTGAATATTCGAAAATATTTTAAAATATATGAAGAAGACGTGTTTGAAAAATTTATTGCAGTTAAATGTGATTTAGGAAATAACGGTCTGTTTGGCTATAAAGATACTAGGAGAATTAAAATTAAACGAATTAATAATGTAGCTAAATACCAACTTTAATCCTAGAACTGCCAAGTGTCCAATAGTGCTTCCACTTTAATATATTGGAGATATGTATTGTTTTATTTATGATTAGTTGAGACAGCGATAAATATAAATATAGAAACCTAAGAAAATTTAAAAGAGTAACAGAGAAATAGAAAATAAGTTAGTTGATTAAATAATCTTATCTCAACAAACTTCTCTACGTCATGTCTACTTATGTAGATGTAATCAATACTATAACATCTAACCAATTGATCAATGGAATTTAACAGAAAACAAAAAAATTGTATCAAAGGGGAAAAAAAAAATGAAATGTTCAAAAGGGATCACGTGAAGATCACGTGGAGATTTTGGTCAAATAGAGAAATTCAGTTGGAACTTAAGTAATTAATTTTTACGTTCCACCGACTCGGGGACAGCTGCATCTGACTCAGTGCCTCAATGTTGACTTGGCAGTCTCTAAATTAATATTTGTATATTTGTATATTTGTGTATATAGTGGAGTACTATTTGTTGACAAAAAAAAAAAACAAAATGGAGTATTATTTACACATACGAGTTTTATTACTATTGATTGAATTAACAAAGTACTATATAAAGTTTTAAATAAAGTCTATCTGAAATTTTATTACTCTAATTTTCTATATAACCAATACATGTAAATCAACTGACTAATGTCTTTTGGACACTTTTAAAGATATTTTTTATAATCACTAACAGAAATCACATCATATATGTATATAATCGATTTTAATCCTAAAAGAATCAATACTTTTCAGTTAATAAACCAAAATTAATTTCTCATTTATTAATTCAATTGTTTCTTACCGATACTTCTATTATAATAATATTATATTCACAATAGTACTTCTTTTATTCCAGAATAGATAATGTTTTAGAATTTTTCTTTGTTCTGAAATAGATGATGTTTTAGAAATATTTAATGCTATTACACTTTACAAGAATTAATTAATAGCATATTTTATTTAATTATTTTGAAGTAATAAATTTTTATTCATAAACAAACCAATAGTATCAAATGCTGGAGCTAAAGTTCATTTATAATGATTGTAGAGCATTTAATAAATGTGTGAAAAACAAATTTTAGAAAATGAAAAAATAAAAAATAATTAAAAGCAAAATATATTTATTATTTTTTAATAAGAGTGAAATTTCTAAAACATCATCTATTCTAAAACAAAGAGAGTATATTTTTTATTCTAAAATATGAAGAAATTAAAATAGAAGATTCTTTCCTTCTCGTAAAAGAAAGAAACAAAAATAAAAACAAAAAGCTATTCATCGACCTTTATTACAAAACCTCCTCAACACCAATAAACCATCACTTCTCCTTCTTGCTCTTCATCTAAGTCCAAAAAATGGAAGACTTCAGATCCAGATCGTACGGTGACGGAAGAACAGCAGACCAAAGATCCGACGGTCCAGGTTCATTCGGTGTTAACGGTGGTAATGGTATGCAAGATCTCAGGTCTTACAGCACTTCCTACACCGATTACCCGACCCGGATACACGAAGAGAACCCGAATTCAAAGAAAGGAAGATCTTCGTCTTCTTCATCGTCTTCTTGGGGCTTTGTGGATCCAGATTTACAGAGGAAGAAGAGAGTTGTGAGTTATAGAGCTTATACTGTTGAAGGTAAGCTTAAAGGCTCTTTGAGGAAAAGCTTCAAGTGGATCAAAGATAGATGCAGCAAATTACTCAATTAAAAATGTGCTTAAGATAACTTAAACTTTGGTTGGGTTTACAATTACATGTTTTTCGATTTAGTTTCTATCTTGTTATCATTATTTTTTTGCTGTGTGTGCGTGTGTTCAAATTTCTTAATTTGTCATAGTGATTATGTAACAATAATAATAATAGATATGTACGATGGTAACGAGAATTTCTTATAGATTGAAAAATGAGATGAGTGAGTGATTATTATACGATTTTTGATACTCTAAATTAATTTGGTATTAAGCAATAACCGCACGTTACATAATTAGGACATGAATGTTTTATACAGATTTTGTGTTGGTTTCTTTTGTGATTACTAATTTTATCATCATTTAAAACATCCGTAAGTTATTATTATGCTGTCATCATTTCTTAGAATTAAGTACTTTTGTTTCATATTATGTGTCTAAAAATATAAGTTCTTATAATGTTATATGATTATTATCTTGTAAGAACGTTTTTTATTCTACTTAATTAGTTGTATGTTATTTTGTTAAAGAATTACGCATGAATGTTATACAAATTTCTTACGTTTTTTTCTTAAAAAATATTGCAATACTTGTCATTAAGCTTTGATGATTTTTTATTTATTTTTGAGATGTTTTCTGTCAAAATAAAAATCATCACATAGTATCAATTTACTTAACCTAATGTTCTAACGTTACGTCATTAATTATCTTACAATAACGTCTACTAGTTACGTAACTAATCATCTTACAATAACGTCGACAATAACGTCTACTAGTTGGTGTTTGACTGCGATTTCTTTTTCTCCATAAATCACCAAACATATCAGTCATATTACCAATGAAAATAAAATCCCTTACATCATAATCTTCAAACGTTAAAGTATTAGGGTTTTCACTCCGTATACGCCTATACAGAATAATGGAATAACTTTATAATCTCGGTGTTCTTCCAAGCACAAATCTGCATAAAACCAAGAGATGCTAACAATGACAAAATGAATAAAGTTCTAAAATCTACAAAACGTATATATGTAGTATTTTTAGTACATAGGAGAAATATACCAGAAATGTTTTTAGTATGAAATATATATTTTAAAATAACATAAAAATTGAAATTAAACTTTTCCTATAAAAAAACTTAATCAAGGTTGCATCTTGAAATGTCTCAAAACTTAGTTTTGAATTACGCTCTGTTTTCCTTTTTTTTTTTTTTAAATGCTATGTTTCCTAGTAGGCTTCAATTTCTCAGAGCAAATACGTGATTTGTTTCTCACCAATTACTTTTTTTTATGCGATGGATGAAGTCAAAAGAGCTTCTCCTTTTCATTTTCTTGTAATTATTTTCCAGCTTTTTTGGTACGTTTATTTTGTTGTTTCTTGGATACATCTATTATCTATTATGACTATATCACATGCCTGATTGTGCCAATATCTTTCTAAAAGTGAACAAAAGTTGCTGATGGTGGTTTCTGTTTTAGCCTTTTAGGTCAATTTTTGTTATATTTCAATTTCGGGTTTTGATCATTTGTGGTTTTTGGTTTTTTGTGTTGTAAAATCAGTTTTATGTTGTTTCCCTTTCATAGGAGTTCATCTCCGGGAACATAAGAGCATGTACATTAGAGCATGTCCATTCGGGAGTTGGAAAAAGAATTCGGCTCGAGTTCATAGGTAGTTTTGATTAAAAAAAAAAAGAAATAATGCTTATATGAGAAAGATCAGTTCATCAGGATAACCCTGAAGACCTCAGGTTCGTCCAAGTTCGTCCAGGTGGCAAAATGTCATTGAGCGAATGTTTTTTTTTAATTTTCAAATTAAAAAAAAAATTTAATATCTGATGAACCTCTTTAAGAAGGGTTCACCGATGGACATGCTTTTAGTGAATTTCTTTTTGGAGGTCACCAAAATAAAATAATATTTTTTTTTTGTTTTGAGTTTATTGAAGAACTTATGCTATATTTGGGATTCCATTGGTGAACTCTAGAGAAGGGTTCATCAAGAATAATAATTTTTGTTAAAAAAAAAATCGAAAGTTTAATTTTGTTAAGCAAATTAAGCCGTTTAAACCGAGGCCGGTTTTCACAACCAGGCTATAAATGATCTGAAGTTATCAGTGTTGTTCTTTTGATGTTGATAGGCAAAAACTGTTAGAGTGAGCGCAATTTTTGAATTAAAGCATTTGAGGAATAGAAGAAGGACTCTGCATCCGTTGTTTGATCCATGACTCCAAATACTGAAGCTCCTTATTACTGATCGAGTGCTCGAGATCCGGATAAGCCTGCAGATATATCGAACCTCTTCAGATTTTACACTCTCAATAATTGGTTTATATGATCAGAACATGAGCGTTGGATTTGATATGATTATTATTGTTATAGTACCTTGAATTCACAAGTCAGACCAGCTTCTTGAAGAAAAGGAAGAGCTGCTTGACCAGCTTCGAATAGTAAAGTCTTGTCATCAATGCCATGAGACCACAAGATCGGTGTCTGCATATGCAAATTCTGGAGACTCAGAAACCCAAGAAACATTGACGGATAAATGGAACATTTATACAAACCAGAAAAAGACAGATGAAACCTTTTTAGCATCTTCGGTAAACTGATTAATGGTTGAAGAATTGAATGGAACCCATCCGCTAAAAGACTGCACCTCCTCCAAGAACTTTTGGGTAAAGAAGAACGCTGGCCAAGGTTAATGCCCCTGCTAGAACACAATGCAAGAAAATCAACAGACTGTAGATTTTCAGATCATTTTAAACAAAAACTGAAAGGTAAATCAATTCAAACAAAAAAATTTAAAAAGATAAATCCATGGAAATGTGTGTAACTATAGAGAGGCAAAGAGTGATCACCTCCTTGGCTAAATCCACAGATATACACATTTTCTGGATTTATTCCGCCTGCAATCTCTTTATCTATAACGGCGTGAACGTTCTTAACTGCTTTAACCACGCTGCAAGAAAGTCTGTTCTATAACTTGGTGACACAAAATATCTTTGAATACAATCCTAACAATGCAAAAACAGTCTGTTCTATAACTTCTCTTAGCACGCAGCTTTCATCATTTGGAGAGCATTAACACATAAAAGGTACATACTTGATGATATATACCTCCCTTCAACTCCAACCAAAGCAGATAAGAGATCATCGATGACAATAAGTTCAACAAATTCGAAACAAATTAGAGCCCCCAATTTCGAAACAAATCCGAACAGAGCCCCCAATTTTGAAACCCTAAAATCCCCAAAACCGTTTCAAGTTCAACAAATTAGAGAAGAAGAAATATTACATGGATGCTTGGAATGGATATTCAAAGATTAGAAATCCACCGCTTGATCCGCCTGAAAATCGCCTGGGAAGAGAAAAAGAGAAGAGAGTTGGGTGAAGGAAAAAAAATGCCCGTGAAAAAAAATAAATTTTGTCCCCAAATTTTTCGACGAATCCAAGTGCGCCATGTGTCTGTGATACCGTCTCAGCCTCTTCCGAAAGAGACCGAATCACCAAAAATACCCATTTTTCATTTATTTTTAATGGATTTTGTCTTAAAATTTGGATCTGATACTTGGGCTGATATCCTGTACACGCTCTAAGGACATCTCTAACGCAGTATTACTTGGGGTTTATAAGTGGGCCCAGACTTTTTTTGAAAGTTTTAAAATTACAAAAATGGCTCATACTCAGTAATACGGTATCATTAGAGTTATTACGGTATCATTAGAGTTATTCTGCTGAACCCGTATGATTGGAGTAATGACTGGATGACATATGAAAGGTTACAATGAAGAAAAAATTTCCTCGGGTTTTCTCTTTTGGTTTAGGAGATATTAATCTTTTCCGCCCACTATGTATTCGGAGATATTAATGTTTTCCACCGATTTTGTTTTTTCCCTACTTTAACAGTAAAATACTTCAGAAAAATAAATAATAAAGTATTAATGTATTATATAAAGAAATCACCCCCCGTGAACTACATATAGGACTTAATCGGGCTAAAAGGTTATCTTAGAGAATGATGTTGAAATTCCAAAGGTTTTCTCTATACAATGGAGGAGTCAGGAGACGAATGAATATTTGAAGAACCATATGTAAGAAATAAATCTCTCTCTCGCTCTCTGATATCAAATCTCTAATTGTAAAAAAAAAAGCCTTTCTTCATAAGAATCATAGACAACCTATAAACTCTCTAGAAGGTTGAGGCAAGGAACAAAAGTGAATACCGCTTTTGTCTTAAAGCTTTTCATGTATATGAATCAGTCTGAGAGCTTTGCTTTGGGTTCTACACGAGCAGCAGAAGTAGTATCGTCTCCATTTGACTGTGGCGATGCTGCAGTCTCACCACCTGCACTGTTATTGATCCGCAAGCCATCAATGCCTTTGAGTGCAGAGTCATAGTTTGCACTGTCACTCCCACCACTGAACGGTTCACGACTACTCGAGTCCACAACTCGTCTTGATGATGATCCTTCTGATCGACCCAAGTGTAAGGATCCAGGTAGCTGAAATCATTGCATCACCGAGAACTGTCTTGATTCGATAAAAAAGAAAGTACCTAGAAGAGAAGAAACATGACCAAACTTACCAGCGTGTCCTTTGCAATTGCAGATTCGTTTACGTTCTTGGCCTTCTGCTTCAGGGTAAAATCCGGTTTTGTTCTCTGATTCGGGAAATCTATTGCAGACAAACTTGCCCTCAGTATATACACAACTACATATGTGTCTACATTTGCTTAAGGAAGAATGATGAGCATGAAAAGAAAATTCCTTTACCTGGACGCTTCTCAGCATTTCCGGCCACAGGGTTTAATCCAGAACTAGTTCCAACACCACCATCCTGACAAAAGAAACATCAATTAATCTTTGCTTTATTCATCTGTGTATATCATGCCCGAAAAATGAAAAATTGAAAAAAGTATCAAGAGTGTACATTGGCACGAGGTGAAGGGTTTCCAGGTTGTGATTGCTGATACTTCAATACCGTCCAGTCAAACACAAAATCAAACTGAAAACCTTGGGAAACGAACGAGAAATACAAAATAGTGGGGATTCAGTTGGTGTCAACAGAAGCTTGTGTATGAACTTGAGAGGAAGAGGGAGAGAGAAGATGAATGACCTTCACGAATGAAAAGGTTGCGGAATAGTCTCTTCAAGTATGCATAGTCTGGTTTATCATCAAACCTAAGTGAGCGGCAGTAATGAAAGTAGGATGCAAACTCTGTTGGATGACCTCTGCATAACGCCTGAAAATACACTGATGCAAAGTTACAGTACTGTCTACAACCAACCTTCTCTGCTTCATCATAATTCCTTAGAACATGGGCTCATATAAGTCTCTGAGAGTGCATATTATATGAGAAGAGCTTACTTCGATGGACGTAGAAACCTTCTTTTCACTAATCTTATCGTATTTCTGTTTCTTGTTCCCAGCTTTCAGTCCCTGCCATGGGAGACTACAAGAAAATAGAATCAGATATAGATTGCGAGATAAAAAGCTGTATAGAAAGACCGGTTACTCATTGACTCTTACCTTCCCATGAGGAAGTACATGAGGATATAACCAAGTGATTCTAAATCATCCCTCCGACTTTGCTCTATCAAGTATAGAATGTACAAATAAACAGAGAATGAAATAAGAAAACGTATCCCGTAAAAGAGAGAGTAAGATCCACGATTATCAGGAGGGTTTATAGAAGAAAAGCAATGGAGTATACCGATCCCTAGGTGAGTGTTCAAGCTGGCATACCTCGGAGTCCCAGTTAGACTTTTATTCTCCCTGAATAATAAGATGCATATGATAACGAAACTCACTGTTTAGAAAAACTCTGAAACTAACATCCAGTTTTTCTGAAAATGCTGAATCTCTAATATCAGAACCTGTATGGGATATGTCTGTGTGTTGAGCTGTCTCTATATTTCTTAGCCAAGCCAAAGTCTATGATATAGACCTATAGAAAGAGAGGGAAATAGCCAAAACCAGAACTGAGACTAGGAAAAACTCTAACTGAGAGTTTATGAAGAAGAAGAAAGATAACCTGATTTGCCCGCCTTCCAAGACCCATGAGAAAATTATCAGGCTTTATATCACGGTGAAGATACGACTTAGAGTGGATGAACTCGAGACGATTAATCTATCAAGGTGTTAAAAAATATTCCTTTTTTGAACAAACCAGCATTGATAGTTGCATAAACGCATCAATCGGAAAGCATATTTTACCATTTGATCAGCTAGCATGAGAACCGTCTTCAAGGTAAACTTCCTGTTGCAATAGCTAAAGAGATCTTCAAGGCTTGGACCAAGCAAATCCATCACCAAAACATTGTAATCCCCTTCAACACCATACCATTTCATGTTTGGAATCCCAGCTGCATTCGTCATTTACACGCAAAGAAATGAACAAACTAATAATTCAGAAAAAAAAAAACACAGAGACACATTCAGGGAACGATTTATCAATACTTCCACCCTGTAGAACTCTATATATCCTCGACTCATATGACAATTGAGGATGCGCAGTCTTCACACTTTCCTGCACAACACACAAAATCATCTTTTGAATTGAAAATCTCTCTATTCATTTGTACAAAAATGAGTCTCTAACGTCAACATTTGATCACTTACAAGCTTAATAGCGACCTCTTCGTTAGTCTGAACATCGGTTCCTGCAAACACAAGAGTCTTAAACTTATTAGTCATCAAAAACTGAAAGTTGGAGATTTCAACTGTGTTATTCCAATGGGAGATCAAATAAACAAGACAGTGTTAAATAGAAGAAGAGATTTCAGCATAACTAATTTGACCTAGTCACACGCTAACCACACCAATCAAAAATAATAATAATTGTTTTTTTTTTTGGGCTAAAAATAAAGAGTATATTCGAAGCGAACCAAGATAAATCTCTCCGAATGAGCCGCTCCCAATTTTCCGGCCAAGCCGGAACTTACTCCCGATACGAGGAGGTTCCATCGATAATCGACAAACTCTAAGACCCTCTGTTTCGAAAACGCGGATTAGGTGGGGAATTTAGAGAGATTCGATGGAGTTTTGGTTCAGGAAGAAGAAGAAGGAGAGTTAAAGGAAAAGACAAAGAGGAAGAAGAAGAAGAAGAAAACCTGCGCGTGTCGCTTTGCCTGTGGTCTTTTGTCATTTCTTGCCCCTCTTCTCTTCCTTCTCGAGTCGGTTCGGGTGGAAATCCGGTTCTTGTTTCGGTCTGTTCGGTTTATTTTAGGTTCCATTCCAAATTAATTTTCTACCGGTTTAATTCCATTTAGTTTCACTAATCTTTTTTTTTTGTCGTCTAGTTTTCACTAATCTTACTTGGAAAATTTCCATAAAAATATATCAATAATAATGTTATCACCATTTTCAGTACATAAACTTTTTTTACTCCCAGAAAAATACGTCAACTAAAAAAATCATACATCATCAAAAACAATAACATTTTCAATATAAAACATTTTGAAGTAAGTATTTTTTTTTCCCCTATACTTTTGTGTTTTGGGCCTTAGGGCATTACCGCATTATGAACCAAAACGGCTTATACTTTTTCAATTATTAATCAAATAAAGAAGAAAAAATAAATAGAAGGAAACGGAAAAAAAGATATTTGCCGCGTAGGTGGGTCTTATAAAGTGCCCAGTTATTTCGGTCTGGTCATTTAATTATAAAGCCCCTTTTGCTTTTTTATTTATTGAGTTTTTCTCTCTACTGTCCCCAAAATCTAGGGTTTTAAGGTTTTTCTTATCTTCCTCCTCCTCTTCCTCCGCCAGATTCTTCTCTTGCGAAGATGAGCAACGACAAGGACAACTTGAATATGAGCGATCTCTCGTCCGGTATTATTCTATCCTATCTCTCTAGGCTAGAAAGGCCTGATTCTTTTGTTTTGTTTTTTTCTCGAATTATTGAAAAGGCTTCCCTTTGTGTTTTGCTTTGTAGCTCTTAACGAGGAGGATCGAGCGGGGCTTGTAAATGCTCTTAAGGTGAGTTTGACTCCAAGACGATTGGATTGTTTCTCTTTCTGGGTCTGTGTAATTTGAGAATTGATTTGACTAGGTTGATTCAGAGCAATGGACTTTTGGTTTGATGATTGTCTCTGCATCTTAATTTAAAATTATTTTCCCTTTGAAAATTTGTAAACTTTTTTAGCGATATGTGCTTTTTGAGAATTGATTTGACTCAAATGATTTAGAACAATGTGACTTTTGGTTTGTGATTGTTCCTGCATCTTAATTTTATCTATTCTGTGTGTTGTGCTGTTTTTTTGCTGATTTTGTGTGTTTGTGCAGAACAAGTTGCAGAATTTGGCTGGACAACACTCAGATATCCTTGAGAACTTGAGTCCAACAGTCAGGAAGCGTGTTGAGGTTCTAAGGGAGATTCAGGCGAGTCAATTTTGGACCTAGTCTTTTGATTTGTGATCTTGGACATTTGGCTGGCTATTGTGCTCTGATGAGATTTTGGTGCGGTAAATATTATCTGATTCCTTTTTCAATTCACCTTACAGAACCAATATAATGAAATGGAAGCAAAATTTTTCGAAGAGAGGGCAGCTCTAGAAGCTAAATATCAGAAGTTATATCAGCCTTTGTACACCAAGGTTTGAAAATGTCCTTTGATTCCTTGATCTTTAGCTTACTATTATTAGAAGAAGACTCATAAAAGTTTGATAAGGCTTCTCTATGTTGAATGATTGTAAACTGATATTGATGGTTTTCCACATACAGCGTTATGAGATTGTGAATGGTGTGGTTGAAGTTGAAGGTGCACCGGAAGAAGCAAAAACAGATCAAGGAGAAGATAAAGCTGCTGAAGGTGTGTTATCATTTACTTACCCTAAAGTCTGGTTATGTCCTTAGTTTCCAATGATGGTGAAATACCGTTTCAGCTGATATGAAAAACTGTTTTTTTTTTTCTGCAGAGAAAGGAGTACCTGATTTCTGGCTTATTGCATTGAAGAACAATGAAATTACCGCTGAGGAGGTTTGTTATTAGGATATTCTTTTTTCTTTTTTGTTTACGAAAAGACGAATCTCGGTGTCTTGATAAATGTTTTCCATGATTCTAGATAACTGAGCGTGATGAAGGGGCTCTCAAGTATCTTAAAGATATCAAGTGGAATAGGGTTGAAGAACCAAAAGGGTTCAAGCTTGAGTTTTTCTTTGATCAGAACCCGTACTTCAGGAACACTGTCTTGACCAAGACTTATCACATGATTGATGAAGATGAGCCTATCCTCGAGAAGGCTATTGGGTATGACCTTTTGCTCTATCATGAACTCGCTGTTTTGTCCTTAGGAGAAGAAGTCTTATTGATTGTTTACTATTGTCCAGGACGGAAATTGAGTGGTATCCTGGAAAATGTTTGACTCAAAAGATCCTAAAAAAGAAGCCGAAGAAGGGATCCAAAAACACGAAGCCTATCACTAAGACTGAAGACTGTGAGAGTTTCTTTAACTTTTTCAGTCCACCTCAAGTTCCTGAAGACGAGGAGGATCTTGATGATGACATGGTATGACATTCGCCAGAAGGAGTGTAATTTCTCGGTTCAGTACTTAACATTCCTCTAACGTTATTCTGATCATCTAATCTTGCACAGGCTGATGAACTCCAAGGCCAAATGGAGCATGACTATGATATCGGGTATGTACCTTTATATTTCATCTTCATTTCGTATTGCTAGATTGAGTTTGTGACTGTTTCAACCTTGGATCAATTGGGTTTAAACATCTGAATCTGTACACCGTTTCTTCTGTAGATCAACCATTAAAGAAAAAATCATCTCCCATGCTGTGTCATGGTTCACTGGTGAAGCTGTCGAGGATGACCTTGAGATGGATGACGATGATGATGAGATTGATGAAGAAGATGACGAGGAAGACGAGGAAGATGATGACGAGGACGAGGATGATGATGAGGACGATGATGAGGACGAAGAAGCAGAACAAGGAAAGAAGAACAGAAAGAAGGTACAATGTGGTTAAACGGTTTACTCTCTGTTCCTTATATATAAAACTAAAACCTCGGAAACTGACTTTGTGGTTTCTCTATGTTTTGTTGCAGTCATCCGCTGGGCACAAGGTTTAACAACAATCACTCGGTTTCGATCTATTTCTTGTTGATGATTCATGGCTGTTGCTAACCTGAGCTCTTTTCTTTATGAATAGAAGTCTGGAAGAAGTCAACTTGCCGAAGGTCAACAAGGTGAGAGGCCACCGGAGTGTAAGCAGCAATGAAGAATCTTCTACTCCGGCGAAGAAGAGTCGTTAATTTATGAAGAAGAAGAAGAGTCGGGTCTTTGAGCCGAGGTTGTGTTTTTCTTTATTTGCAGAGTCATGGTCCTTGTTATATGATCTTATATCAAAGTTTTGGGTGGTGGTTTGCTCTAAAAAAATTGGTTCTTTGGTTTGGTTTGTGTCAGATTTTTCAGTTGTAATGTGTTCTTTATGAATCGGTTTGAGCAATTATTATTTTATCGTTTTGGTCTAATTCTGACTCAAATTTATTCCTCGTCATCAAATGGTTTTGTTTGGTATAGAACAGAACCGGTTAAGAATCATTTGGTTTTAACCAGAAACTATGTCAACAAACTTTACTATCCGTAACTCAAAGTATAAGATTTGACCAAATCATCTTGTTGGTTTCTTTCCTGAAGAGTCGAGACTAATTAGAGATGTTTGTGTCGGTAAATTTACTTCAACCGAACAATTTGATTTATCGGTTTACATAAACCAGTCATTGAGCCGATCGATACGTCGGGTTTGTGCTTTCCATTTGAAAACACTGGACAAAACCTCCGTGTGGACTTGGAAAAAAAAAATCGATCAAAACAACAGAAAAAGAAAAAGAGAAATAAATTGTCTTAAAAAGGAGGGAAACGAAAACCTAAAACCCTAAAACCTTTTCATTTTTCCAGTTTTTCTCTTAGTTTCTCGTCTTCTCTAGTTCGAATTCTTATTCGAATGATTCTGTCTTCTGGGTAGTTCGAAAATTTTCCATCTTTTTGTTTGCCTGTGGTTGCAAAGTGCAGATTTTTTAAAAAAAATTCGGCAAGTGTAGCAGATAGAAGCTTAAGTGCCTTTTCATGGCGAGGATTCTCCGAAGCGTTTCTTCACTGAGACACTCTCTGTTCTCGTCTGAGGTATTTATCTTGTTTCTCACTTGGGTATTTTGAGAATTTAAACACTCTGTTACTGTCGATTTCATGGCTTATTTGGGTGCATGATTAAACTAAAATATTCAAAATGTTGTTTCTTTGATACTGTCGATCCCAAATGTTGTCTCTTTGTAGTCAAATCTGCTTATTGCTTGAATCCGCCCATTATTGTTTATTTTTTTTAGAAGTATTCCATGGATTTTGCAGGTATTTAGTAGAGGTGTGGTTGGCACATCGTTTCAGCTCCGTGGTTTTTCTGCCAAAGGTTTGTTAGAGCTTTTACCTTTGTATCTTTGAATAGATTTACTGAAACTGGTTTGTGATTTTGATGAAGATTCTAAACGCCATATCCTTTCCCTTTTCTATTGCTTGTGATTTTGATCAATTGCTTATGAAATTGGTTTCTTCCGTTAACTTTTGCGATTGTTTTTCTTTTGAAGCTAAAAAGAAATCTAAGTCAGATGGAAATGGATCATCTGAGGAAGGTATGTCGAAAAAGGAGGTTGCTCTTCAGCAAGCAATTGATCAGATCACGACTTCATTTGGCAAAGGGTCCATCATGTGGCTGGGTCGTGCTGTTTCTCCTAAAGATGTCCCGGTTTACTCTACCGGGTCTTTTGCCCTCGATTTAGCATTGGGAGTCGGTGGCCTTCCTAAGGTATTATCTCTTAGTGATATTACTCTTCTCCCAAAATGTGTCTTTTGGTGTTATTTAGGTTGGTTCATTTGGGTAGCT
Source organism: Eutrema salsugineum (assembly GCF_000478725.1). Lineage (NCBI taxonomy): Eukaryota > Viridiplantae > Streptophyta > Magnoliopsida > Brassicales > Brassicaceae > Eutrema > Eutrema salsugineum. The sequence continues at coordinate 52,025 of NW_006256901.1, read as the reverse complement.
TTGTTCATTGGATTTTAATTTTCCTTGAGGTCCATGTAGAACTGTATAAGTTTATATTATCTCATTAAAGTTTCTGTAATATTGGTCTCGGCTTTGAGTAGCTACTTACTGTTCTCCTTATTGTAAATTTGACAGGGACGTGTTGTGGAGATATATGGTCCTGAAGCGTCTGGAAAAACAACACTTGCTCTTCATGTAATTGCAGAAGCACAGAAACAAGGAGGTTATTACATGTTTCTTTAACTCTTCGGTTATGTTCCGTATTAACTCTTTGGCTATGTTGGTGACAGAACCATACTATATTTGAAAGGTTCGAGTATTCTTAAAAAGTGTTCTTGCGTACAGGAACCTGTGTCTTTGTAGATGCTGAGCATGCTCTTGATTCGTCACTTGCTAAGGCAATCGGTGTAAATACAGAAAATCTGCTTCTTTCACAGCCTGATTGTGGTGAACAGGCCCTTAGTCTAGTGGACACTTTAATCCGAAGTGGTTCAGTTGATGTTATTGTTGTTGACAGTGTAAGTAAGGTGATTCATATGGGATGAAATAATGGATCGAAGATTTTGATCCGGGCTCTATATTCCTCTCCTCACAGGTTTCATGTGATTTTGTTTTTACAGGTGGCTGCTCTTGTACCTAAAGGAGAGCTTGAGGGCGAGATGGGTGATGCTCATATGGCTATGCAAGCAAGACTGATGAGCCAAGCTTTGCGTAAATTGAGCCACTCTTTATCGCTATCGCAAACACTTCTGATCTTTATAAATCAGGTATGGAACTTTGGTAGTTGAGATTTGTAGAAAAGTTCCTGCTTTTATGGAATGTAAGTCTTATGCGAGTGTATCTTTTCTTCAGGTGAGAGCAAAACTATCGACGTTTGGAGGATTCGGGGGTCCGACAGAAGTTACTTGTGGTGGAAATGCCTTGAAGTTTTATGCTTCAATGCGTCTAAATATTAGGCGAGTCGGACTTGTCAAGAAAGGCGAAGAGGTAAGTATCCGAACCAAACTTCAAGCCCTTTACCAAATTTGACTTCTTTTACGATCTGACTTATTTTTGTGGTGTGTTTAATTGATCAGTTAAAACTGTTCTGTTTCTTCCTTAGTTTCAAATAAATACTGATCTTGAGAATGACTAAGAATTGCATGTAAACTGCATTTTCTTGTGTTTTATGCGCTTACCTTATTTACATGCAATTCTTGTGAACCTTTTTTGTTTTCTCTTATGATTTGATGTGTTTAACTGGCCAGTCAAAAAGTTTATGTTGCCTCCTTATTTTGAACAAGTACTGATCTTGAGGATGACTAAGAATTGTATATATAATGCATCTGTTTGTGTTTTAGGCCCTTATCTTCACTAAATTCGCCTTTTTTTCTGTCTTATGTTTGTGATGTGTTTAGTTTAACAATCAAAAAATTTCTGTTGCCTCCTTAGTTTGAACAAATGCTGATCTTTAGGATGACTGAGAATTGTATATATACTGCATTTGCTTGTGTTTCAAACTCTTACCTTTACTAAATTCAGCCTTTTTTTCAATCTGTCTTATGTTTGTGATGTGTGTTTAGTTGGTCAATCAAAACTTTTCGGTTGCCTCCCTTAGTTTTGAACAAATACTTATCTTGAGAATGAATAAAAATGATCTATAAACTGCATTTGCTTGTGTTTGAAACCTGAGATTGTATGCTTGTTCAGACAACGGGAAGTCAAGTTGCTGTGAAGATTGTGAAGAACAAACTCGCGCCGCCATTCAGAACAGCGCAGTTTGAGCTCGAGTTTGGGAAAGGAATCTGTAAGGTCACGGAGATAATCGAACTGAGCATAAAACACAAGTTCATCGCCAAAAACGGAACGTTCTACAATCTAAACGGGAAGAACTACCATGGAAAAGAGGCTCTGAAGAAGTTTCTGAGACAGAATGAACCGGTTCAAGAAGAGCTCATGAACAAGCTCAAAGACAAGCTCATCGTCGATGAAGCTGCAGATAAGGAATCTGAATCTGAGGAAGAAGGAGATTCAGTTCTGGTTTCATCTGAGAACACAGATGATGAATCACCAGCTGTAGTTGTTGCTGCCGCAGTGGTTGAAGCATGATCAGAGACCTCCGGTTTAGTATAATATTCTACTTTTGGTGTAGACTTTCTCGGTTTAATGCGGTTTGGATTCGGTTGCCCTCTCTCCTCATGTAATTTAGGTGTGAGATAATCACATTTACATATAAAATGGTTGCTGTGGCTGAGAAATTTTTGTAGTTTTATGAGGAATTTTAATGTTAAGGATGAACAGAACATTGTTGTTGTTTTCGATTAAATCTTATCTATCAATTCTTTTTCCATTAAAATGAAATTTGTACTCCCTCTGTTCCTTCCTAAATAAATGATGTTTTAGGATTTAATCTTGTTCCACAAAAGATGATGTTTTAAGAGTATTTATATTATTTTATTTATAAATTAAAAAAATGTTTAATTTATATTGATTATAAAAATATTAAATTTCTGAAATAGTATTGAAAAGTGGAAATAACAATTATAAATTTAATAAAAATAGTAAAATAATTTTAAGAAAAACAAAAAATAATCAGTTAAAACATGTATTTATTATTTTTTAATAAAATTTAAATTCTTAAAACATCAAATATTGTAGAACAAAGAAGTAGTTCATAATTTTATAATCAGGAGAATTAGAGAAATTCTTCACACATTAGGTTCAATTAATAGTTTTCATTCATAAAAACCAATTTTATCCTTTTACACTCATTAACTGGCCATATATAATAAAATAATAACATAAAATGAAATCTTTTATCTTTAGTTGGCCATAAGAGCACCTCTAACCTTGAGACCTTTTTTGGATTTTTTGAATTTTTCTGTTATTATTATTTTTTAAATAGTGAAAAACTCCATCTATTATTATCTCTCCAATCTTGATCCCCGTTTTAGAGTTTTATATAAATAGATAATATTATTTTTTGAATTTTTTTTACCCTTCCAACTAATCACGAACCGCCATGTCGCCGACCATCCTCCCATGAGACGGACTCTTCAGTCTCCTCTGCAAGAGACGGTCCTCGAGAATATTGAACCCAAATTTTTTCAAAATTGCAAAAAAAAAACCTTTAGGCCCACAGAAGAACCCTCAAACATCCTACATTGGAGTTTGGTCTAAAAGTAGAATGAGAGTCGTCTACATCAGACGTTTTAGCTATGATGTAAACATAAATGAGATCTTGCATTTGTATTTGGATGTGATTTAACAAACGAATTATCAAACTAACTCGTCATGATAATCAGAAGACAAGTGAAGGGTCACAACGTTTCTTGTATCTGCAATGAGTTTGGTTGCATCACCCCCAAGGTTCAGGACCACATACTTTCCTATGTAACAATGGTGATGAACCAAAGAGCTATTTGGTGATCAAGTGGCTCTGGACCTCAGAAACGTGGGCTTCACCAGCTGGGTTTGGCTGTAGTCTCCTACGCAACTTTATAATTCTGTACTAATTTTGGTTAATTTGATGTTTTAATTTTTAATTTTTACTTATCCCGGTTACACTTAAATTAGTCAAAAATATCTTGTCCTGGAGATAACAATTTTTTGGGATCAAACAAATCTTTCCTCTTCGAGAAGTCACTCCATTTCGATCCAAAATGCTGAATCCAATCTTCTTTCCTGGTGTAATGCATTAGATACTGCTTAATCTTTATACCCGATTCCTTGCAAAAACTAATTATCTTCTCGTTGATGCTTTCGACTTCTGGCAATTTTTTTGGGCTAGTTGAATGTAGTATTCCGACTATATAGATAACATCTCCATTTGGTATTGTCGCTGACATACGATTGTCCCATCTGACAATAACAACAAAATCAATATAATATCCAAATTTAGTTACTTGTTCTCGAAGATAACATGAATAGAAAGCTTACTTATTCCGGTTTGTGGGATAGATGAGAGCAAGTCCAGAAGTTGAATTCTGCTTAAGAAGAATGTCTTTGATAACACCGTTATGAAAAGCGTGAATCTGAGATTTTGGGACATAGAGGTTAAGCCATGGATGAGGAACTTCCCATAAACCCAAAGATCTGAGTTTATCCTCTTCGTTTTGTACACGGTTCAAGAAATCGAAGTAGGGCACGTCGTGCATTGTTATGAACCCGGGCAGGTAACTTAGGGTTTTAATTAACTTTTCAATCACCTACAAAACAAAAAAAAAAAAAAAAGAATTGGTCTGAACTCTGAATTATGAACCTCTATTTGATGATCGATATGTGTATGTGGTGCAACGATGATGTGTTACAAAACCATAGTTGTGTCAAAAACAATATGTGAATTTGGCCATATATATGCGTTGATGTATAAGTTTGAACATCAACACAACAAAGTCCAAGTCTTATTGTTAGAAAGCCACAACTCGTATTGATTTAATAGATTTATTATTCATACCATGTTATTTACTAATCTGACCTTTTTTATTTTTTTGGTCAAGAAACTAATCTGACGTATAAGCTCCTACAAATGTTAGAATTTAACAACTAAAATGCCATATATATTTCACTTAGAAGACTAAAATCCTATGAACCCGAATTATAATTACTTATTAACCAAAATGATGACGATGGTGATGAAAAATGATGATGAGTGTCTTAATGTGGTTTAAATGATAATACGTGTTAGCAACGACCATATATAGTGTGTATGCGTATAGAATGAATATGTAAATGTGTAGTACCTGGCCAATGAGGGGAAGTGTGGGATCATCATAATACTTGGCTACTTCGAGAACATATATGATACCATGGTTCTTCACTAAATCAGTGACTTTAGACTGATCGGACGGTGGAAAAAAAGTGGTCTCTACGATGCCGTTTGACAACATCAGTTGGCCTTCTAAATAGTCAATTCCAATATCATTGGCCATTGATATCAAACGTTCTTGATCGTTTGTAAAAGCTGTGAAGTCACTGTAAAGCATCCGAAACCATTTCACCTACACCATTTCATGTCAAAATTTGCCTTCTAATTAAGACTATAACACATATCTAAAGAAACCAAATATTTTTCACATATTTTTTTATGAAATGTTAAATTTATTTTCACATATTTTAAGTGAATATACCACCATTATTTAAAGTTTCCGATCGATAAAGTATAACTATTATAATTCTTCAAATCATACAAACATGTGTAACATAAAACGGATCGTCATCGCATATTATGATCCAACAGAGTCGTGCTTATATGTATAAAAAAAAGGCATTTGCCTTAGACCATCAAATTTATTTCTAGTTTTAAGGGCTACATTTTTTATAACTTTATCAAAATATGTAAAATACTTGATTTTATTTGTTATGTATAGTAGAAAGATATATATATATATATATATATATATAGACAACTTGAAAAAATGTGTTATGATATTTAAAATTATATTTTGTTTGATAAAAACTATAATCATATTAACAATATATCAACTATAAATAAAGTTTTAAAATAAACAAAATAAAATAATAATAAATTTTATAATTTGACCCAATAATTATCATATTTTAAAAGAACAATTGAAACTGAGAACCAATTATTGTGTTTACCGTAGTTGCAAGAGTTTCAAGTTTCAGCTAGTCAACCAACTTACCAATTAAATTCATAGACTAGAATACTCTTGACATCAGATAGATTTGCAAGCATACGACAAGATTGGACTATAACAAGTCCTAGGATTATAAATTATAGTAAAAATATATGCCATATCATTTTTTTCATTCAACGCATAGATTTTGTTCAAATTAATTCAAATTAAGCCTTTGACTAATTTCCAAATTCGTACCAAACTAATTATCTAATAAGTTATCGTAATTAATATAAAAATTTTCAAAACTTACAATTAATTCACTAAGACTAGTCAAATATATATCAAAATTAATTACATTAAAAAAACAGGTCAGCGAGCCATGAAAGGAAATGCATCGATTTTAATAGACAAAAAAAACAAAAGGTGAGATTTGATGATACGTACCCTTTTAGGTGCATGGTTCAAAAAAACTCTAGCCCTTGTTATTATTCCAAATTGACCCAAACCTCCTAAAACTCCATAGAACAATTCTCGGTTTAACCGTCGGGAACATACTAACATTTCACCTTTTCCTGAAATATATTAAAAAATCCGAAATAATAATTAAGCATTTTTTTTAGGTGAAACTGTGAAAGAATTGTTATTACTGTTTTTACTTGAAAAAAACTCTGTAAGACAAATTTCCGTGTACATGCGTCATGCATGAACATTAGAAAAGTCACAAATACACACGCGTATTAGTCATTAAAGACCTTATTAGATGCGTTTACGCATTTTACGTTTCGAAGATTCCATTGCGTGTGGTGCAAAAAGTGTAGTAGAACTATAAAAACATGAAAGATGATGCCACAGACACCAGAAAAAAGCTTATAAAAATATATAATATATAGATTGCATTTGTTTTTCCGCGTTAGCGTACCAGTTATAACGTCCAACTCAAGGACGTTACTAATTTGAGGACCGTTTCTAAACACTTGACCGCCGATTCCAGCGTTTGAGAGCGTTCCTCCGACGCTGACATGCAAATAATCCGTCCAAGAAACCGGCGAAACACCTTTCTCCGCCGTCTCCTTCAGCACATCCACCCATAACGTCCCCGCCGCCACGTCAGCATACTTCTTGTCTTCTGAAACCACCACGCCGGAGAGACACGTCATGTTGATGATTACTCCGCCTGAGACGGAGGCTTGTCCGTTTAAGGAGTGGCCTTGGCCGCGAGCCGCCACTTGGAACATCCTTTCTCCGGTCGCGGCGTAGTGGAGGAGACGGGATATCTCGGCGGGGGAGGAAGGGCAGAGAACGCCGCCGGGAGTCACGGTGGTGATGTTTCCGAAATCGTGAGAGGCGGCGGAGATGGTGGAAGGATCGGTAAGGAGAGTGAGGTTTAGGGATTTAGGTAAAACGACTTTAGTAATCTCTGAAGATTTGATGATGCTTGGAAGTAAACAAATAAAAACTGTGATTAGAGTGCTTATTAGACCAAGATTAGCCATTTTTTTCCTTGTTCTTCTCTCTCTCGCTCTCTCTTATTGGAAGATGAAGAAGAGAATTGTAAGAAAAGGATTGGTTTAACACTATTAAATAGTAAATATACTAATTTGTTAGTGATCATGTGATCATATAGACATAGTTTCAACGATTTGGGAAGATTAGCCATCTATGAATATCTACTTATGGCAATATATATAACACATTTAGAAGTCAAATGAAAATTTGAATTGTATTGGCAAAACAGAAAAGGTTATATAATCAATACTTAATTTAGGAATAAATGGAAAATATAATAATGTTTTTGTCTGTATGTTTCCATATTTATCTAAAAATCATTCTTTTGATATACAACGTTTTTACTAACTTTTAAATTAGTCAATTTACCAAAACCTAAGAAATCCAACAACCACAAATTAAATTGTAATGGGGCCAATGCCTGAACGCTGTCTTTAAACAGTTTGAACGCTAAAAAAAACAAAAAACAAAAATTTATCAGAAATTACATGAAACGTTCTCACAAGTTCCATAAGGAACGGAATGGGAACAAGTTCACTCAGCAGTCTCTAATGCTTGACTGCTTGTAACATTATACGAAGCTGGTTCTTAGGGACTGTGACAAACCAAAGCTTTTCCCCAAGCCACATTTGGTTACACCTACGACGACCAATGTGTAATTAGAGAATGTATTATTGTAATGATCTCAAACGTAACCCTTGTACAAACTATATAGACAACGATATAGCTAGGATTAAACCTAACCCTTCTCCCGCAAGAGACTGCTGCCTAAGATACAATCAGTGCTACATTGATGGTTCATCAAAATAAAAAAGACGAACTCTTTTATTAGGTACTATCAATGGCGCATCCACGTAAAGAATAGTCATTACAAGAAAACAAGGTTCAATCCCACGGAAATATCAGTTGTAAAATGGTGGGAATAGGCCATTTCCAACTATTTTCCAACAAAACTAAAATGGTGGGAAATCGATCATTTCAAATTTAAATTAGTGGGAAATTTATGGGAAATTTCCCACCGAAATTTTTGTTACAATAACGGTGGAAAATATCGGTGGGAAAATTGTCGGAAATTAGCCACCGTTTTGCGACGGTGAACCAACCAAATATTATCACGGTTTACTAACTAATATTCCCACGGTTTGTCAACCAAAAACTCCCATTATTTTCCCACGGTATCTGCATTAATAATCTCCCACTATTTTCCCACTATTTAGTATGTAAATCCAATTTTTTTGCTAATTAATATTTTAAATTGCAAAATTTCTTAATTAAATTATCATTTCTTACATAAAATTCCATAGATGATAAGTTTCATAACATAGCAGTCTTCAAAACCAAAAAAAAACATAAGCTAAACGTTAACTTAAAAAAGTCTTCAAAACATACATAAACTCCTAAAGAATTTTACTCTTGAGTGTCACCTTGGGTTGCATCTGCATCATCCTCTTCAAGCAATTCTGGAAACTTAACAAGCACCTTCTTTGCAAAACCTGAGAGATACTGGATGGTCTCAGCCATAGTTGCAATCTTCTCATTTGCCAACTGCAACTTCTCTTCATGTTCCAGATCACAAGACTTACTACTAGAAGTTGATCTTGAACTTAAGAGTGTGCCAAATCCAAAATGTCGTCCCTTTACCTTGGGTATTTCCTGAGATTTTAGAAACAACATTAGTGGAGATGCCAAAAAAAAAACTCACAAAAGCAGTAATAAAAAATTCAAGTCTCCATTGTGCATTATGCATATACGTATAAAATTCAAGTCTTCACAAAAGCAATAATTAAAAAAAACTTAGAAAAGCAATTATGCATTTCAAATGGGCATATGTAAAAATTCAAGTCTTCACAAAAGCAGTAATAAAAAAAACTCACAAAAGCAATTATGCATTTCAAATGATCATAGCAAAAATAACAAATAAACAAAATGACAAATTTCAAGTCGTATGAACTTAACGACATCATGCATATACGTAAAACACTTACTTGCATAACTATGGCATTGATCTCAGTTTGGGAAAGGGTATTTGATTGAACTGACCCATCTTCAGTAACAGATCTGCGCTGAAAACATGGCAATCATGACTTTTCATTCCAGATAACTTACCCTTATCATATTTAACACAGTTTTGGAGATTAGAAGCATATCCATCTGGGAATTTAACGCCATGAATAATCCATTGGAAAAACTCATCTTTCGCATCTCCATCCAATCTAAATATAGGGACAGGACCCTTTCCGTTTTCCATGAGATGTAGCTCTGTGCGATTACATATAGCAGGTAAGTCTAATCTAGACTTCAAGTTGTCTTTGTCTTCCCGTGAACATTTAAGACGGTATTTATGATGTTTTCGAAGAAGTTTTTCTCGATGTGCATGACATCAAGATTATGCCTTAACAGATGGTCCTCCCAATATGGTAAATCCCAAAAAATACTCTTCTTGTGCCAATTATGATATTCACCATATCCATCAGTTGAAACATGTCCATTTCCACCGCATTCTGCAGTTTCATATGCCCCAAAATCTCTTAGTTGCAATTTGAGAGAACGACCGCTTAATTCATTCGGAGGTGCATCACGAATTAATTTGTTCTTTGTGAACATCGTCTTGCTCCTGCGGCAAGGATGTGAACGGGGTAGAAATCGTCGATGACAATCAAACCAACTTGTTTTTCGTCCGTGTTTCAATTGGAATGCATCAGTACTATCTCCACAGTATGGACATGAAAGCCTACCATGAGTTGTCCATCCCGATAACATTCCATATGCTGGAAAATCACTGATTGTCCACATAAGCACCGCTCGCATTTTAAAATTCTGTTGATATGAAATATCATAGACTTCACTTCCGTGTTCCCATAACTCTTGTAACTCATGAATCAATGGCTGTAAAAACACATCAAGAGATCTCTTAGGATGTTCTGGTCCAGGTACGAGTATTGTGAGAAAAAGAAACTCACGTTTCATACAACAAAGATGGGGGCAAATTGTACGGTGTGAGAATAACTGGCCATAGGGAATATTGTCTTCCATGTTTTCCAAATGGGTTGAAACCATCAGTACATAACCCAAGATATACGTTTCTGCTCTCCGATGCAAAATTTGGATAAATTGACTGAAAGTGTTTCCATGCTTGCGCATCAGAGGGATGCGCAATCTCTCCTTCATTTGAATGCTCTGCATGCCATCTCATAGCTCCTGCTGTTCGCTCAGACTGATACAATCTTTTCAACCTATCTGTCAACGGCAAATACCACATACGTTTATATGGCACTCGAACTCTCCCGGCAGTATTCTGAAATCGAGGTTTACCACAAAACAAACAAGACAAGTAATTTTTGTTTGCTCCCCAGTATATCATACAATTATCGATGCACACGTCGATCATCTGAAAATGCAAACTCATACCAGCCACAAGTCTGTCTACCTCATAGTAGGACGCTGGACACAGATTATCTTGTGGTAACACATCTTTCATAAGATCAGTAATTGCATCAACACAATCTTCGGGCAAATTAAAATTTGTCTTGATGGTCATTAATCGGGTTGCAACAGACAGAGGAGAATGACCCTCTTTACAACCAACATAGATTGGTTGCTTGGATGCATCCAACATATCATAAAATCGCCTTGCTTCTAAATTGGGTTCCTCTATTCTATTGCCTTCTTCCATAAATGAAGGCATATTCTCGCGAAATGCATCATTTACCATTTGTACTGTATCTGTAGATCCTATTGTAAGTCTGGGTTCCGCTACCCTATCCGTTACAGGAGCATTCATACTAGCCAAATTCACTAAATCAACTTCGCCATGATTATACCATGTCTGGTAATTTGGCCTAAATCCTCGCTTACAAGTGAGTCCACACTTTGTCTACGACAATAAACTTATTATTATCACACAAAGGACATGGACAAAACATTTTCCCTTTTTTTCGGGTAATGTCTTGATTTGTGGCAAATTCCATGAACTCAATTAAACCTTTTTCAAACTCTTTTGTAATCAACCCTGTGTTAGAATCAACACGGGTATTATACATCCAGGATCTATCATTCAGATTTGGATCCGTTTTGTTTGTAAGAATATATGAAAAGTGAGAAGGGAAGAGTGGTTTATATAGAAAAAATATCTCTGATGCTCCACCGATTTCCCACGGATTTTCCACCGATTTCTAAAAATTTAAACGGCTAATTCCAACGGCTATAAACGGATATATTGACGCCACAGTTTTATGACCAAAAAAATCGGTGGCAAATTTGCAATTGATTTCTCACGAATTGCCCATGTAAAAACCACAGATTTCCCATCGATTTCTAAAAATACAAATGGCTAACTACAACGGCTATAAACGGATATATTAACGCCACAGCTTACCGACTAAAAAAATCGGTCGCAACTTTACAATGGATTTCCCACGATTTCTCAATGTAAATACCAACGATATTTTGTTTCGTTTGTAATCCGTTGCAAATATCCCACGAAATCTCTATCGATATATTCTGTTGCAAATTAGCAACAATTTTCCCACCAAATCACTTAACCGTGGTTTATTTCTTTAAATTTCGTGGGATATTTTACCCACCAAAATTTCGGTGGGAAATTTCGTGGGAATAGACCTTGTTTTCTTGTAATGAGTGATCATCTGATACCCTATAAATTTATATTTTACCAGTTTTGTTATGTGTAACTAAAAGTTTTTTTTTAGCTCAGTTTAGTTTATTTAATCTAAGTTTGACATCAATTGTTTGAGTTCAATCTTTAAAATACTATTATTTTTTATGGTTGTACCTCCTAAAAATTAATTTTAGGTCCGCCACTGGATTAATCAGAAAGAGACTTTCTCATTTTCTGTTGGGAAGCCTTGATTTGAACTAGCTATGACATGCATGATACTTCTAAAAGACTTTGGTTGTTTTGTCCACGTATTGCTTTGAATAGGTGAAGATGACGTCATCCTCTTTGGAATTTGGGACATAAGCTAGGTTGCTTATTCTGAATAATCCGAACTCATAACTTTGTGTGATCTTTCCTTCACTTTCTATTTCTTGCAATTTTCATCCGCTAGTTAAGGTTCTTTGATTCTCAAAAAATGGTTGCTAGAAATAAGATATGTAAATAGTCAAGTAAGTTCTTGTTGCATACTTGCATGCGCGCGAGAAGTCAAATAAGAGACGTTTAAAAAAAAAAAATTAAAACCAACTGATTAAAAAGTGTAAAACAATCCTAAGATACTCAGTTGGATATTCAGTTGGATACCGCGTTAATCATGCTCTAACGGTCCATGGAATAACACAATTCATTTCTCTATTTTTAGTATTGTTATTTACAAAGTAATCATTTATTTGACATTTGATTATTAATTTTGTAAGGAAATATCTTTTTTTTTAAAAGTGAAATAATTAAATAAATGAAAAAAGGACAAATAGAAATTAGAATGTTAAAGTTACTCAACTTTTTATTTATATTTTCTTTTTTTCTTAAATTTACTAATTTAATTTATCTATTTTTAAAATTATTAAATCTGTAAATACACCAATATTTAGATTTATGAAATTAATAAGAATCATAAAGATATGTAGTACATTGTATTTGTGCAACTTATTTTTAAGCCCATTTATAATTTAGGTAAACAATAGGATTTGCAAACATTTTCTAATGGCATGAGATGTAAAGATAATTAAACAAAAGATACTTTAAATTTAAACTTGTCAATTAATAAAAGATAAGGGATTTATTAATTATATATGTGACTAAAAATAGTTTGGTCTTAATCATTTTATAAATATTGCATTACCTATTTATATATGTTTGTCGAATGCAATATCTATATAAATTTATATATTTTGAAGTCAAACAAAATTTTGAGTTATTACCCAAAAAAAAACCATGAAGTCTTTAAGAACATCCTCTAATTTTGGATATAATAATAAATTTCTTGTGAGTTTATTTTGCAGAAACTCACCTATATATACTTTGTTGTTGTTCTTTTTATTCATCTTTCAATTACTTAATTTACAGATTTATTTCATCAAAATAATTTTGAAAAATTGCGATGGAAGCCTTCGGAGACAATTTTAGACCCGGTCCTTGTGCAGTTTGCACCACGAGAAACAGAAGATGCAGCAGAAATTGCGCATTTGCTGCATATTTTCCTTCTGAATTGTACTTGTTTTCTTATTTTTGTTGCTGACTAATTTCTTCTGCTAATTAAGTTGTTTGTTATAAGCATGATTATCAAAATTTGTTTTGAATTGATACTAATTTATCTATTTCTTTTATAGGCAAGACGAGTTCGAATGTGCTAATGAACTGTTTGGTACACAAAATATTATAAGAATGATGAGACGAGCTCGTGTTGGACAAAGATCTATGTTGGCATTATCCATAATCATGGAAGGTGTTGCATGGACACATGATCCTGTTCAAGGTGGATTCGGAATGCTGCGAAGGCTTTTGTGGGAGATTAGATTACACGACGCCTATCTCTGTGAATTGAAGGGGATAATTAAATCTGCATAAGAAAAAAGATAAATTTTGATCAAAAAAAAAGAAAATCAGAATTACATCTAAATCAATGATTGAATATAAATCCTATATCGTTTAACTATCATTTTTACCAAATAACAATTAATTAATGTTAAAATCATATCTGGAAATTTAAAATACACCGTTAAGCATAGATGTGTAATTCAGTGCCGGACCGATCAATTTGGATGACCGCATCTAATTTTTTTAAATAATTTTTTTTTATATTTTTTTTCAAAATTAAAAAAAAAAACTTCATCAAACAATCAAACTCCATACACAATTTGTAAAAAAAAAAAATTAATAAAACATATATTTTATTGCTAAAATATAAATTTTCTTACATTTTTCTATGTAAAATCGTTCATTAAACTATCATAGTCGAATTTTTCAATCATAGCTGTCTTAATTGATAACAAAGCTAACCCATTTAATCGCTCTTGCAACATAGTAGAGCGTAAATAATTCTTTATCAGTTTCAACTTCGAGAAACTTCTTTCAGCAGTGGCAACCGATACCGGAATCATCAACAATATACGATAAGCAATTTCTGTGTTTTGACAATAATCCTCCATTTTTTTCAAAAAATCAAGCACTTCAATAGACTTATGTTTTAGGGATCGGTAAAGAGAGTAACGTTTAGGGATTTAGGTAAAACAACTTTAGTAATCTCTGAAGATTTGATGATGCTTGGAAGTAAACAAATAAAAACTGTGATTAGAGTGCTTATTAGACCAAGATTAGCCATTTTTTTTTCCTTGTTCTCTCCCTCTCGCTCTCTCTTATTGGAAGATGAAGAAAAGAATTGTAAGAAAAGGATTGGTTTAACACTGTTAAATAGTAAATATACTAATTTGTTAGTGATCATGTGATCATATAGACATAGTTTCAACGATTTGGGAAGATTAGCCATCTATGAATATCTACTTATGGCAATATATATAACACATTTAGAAGTCAAATTAAAATTTGAATTATTGGCAAAACAGAAAAGGTTATACATAATTAATACTTAATTTAGGAATAACTGGAAAATATAATAATGTTTTTGTCTGTATGTTTCCATATTTATCTATAAATCATTCTTTTGATATACAACGTTTTTACTAACTTTTAAACTAAGAAATCCAACAACCACAAATTAAATTGTAATGGAGCCAATGCCTGAACGCGGTCTTAGGGACTGTGACAGACCAGAGCTTTTCCCCAAGCCACATTTGGTTACACCTACGATGAGTCGATGACCAATGTGTAATTAGAGAATGTATTGTTGTAATGATCTCAAATGTAACCCTTGTTCCTTGTACAAACTATATAGACAACGATATAGCTAGGATTAAACCTAACCCTTCTCCCGCAAGAGACTTGCTGCCTAAGATACAATATACAACCCAATATAACCCAATAACCAGCAGCCATAACCAAAGCATGGGTGTCTGGTTCAAAGGCCATGTACCCAAGATCGCTTTCAACTTCTGGATATCTTATCTAGACCGCCGGTACGTACGTTCGTGCATAACGGTCAGCTTGGGAAATCAACACGTCTACAACTTGTGGTAAATGCAATCAAGACCGGTCCAGTGGAAGCAGATACCCTATACATTCGAAATGAGTCCAGATGGTATATAAACATTATACAAAAAATGGCCAATAAATTTTCAATAACCTTTTTATAATTTTGAATTGGTGAAATTTATTGTTTATGTTGCGTATGCCATAGGCCGAACATACATGCAATACTCAAGCAGAGAGACAAGATCGAGATCATCTTCTTCTGGAGCATTGTTCTACACTGATTAAGGAACCAATTAGCTACGCTAAGCATATTTAATTAAACCGTCCCATTAATTAAATTCACGTTTTCATCCAAAACAAAAAAAAAAACAATTGCAAGTTGCATTCCAGTTGAATTGTATTTTATGTCTTTATCTTTCTAACGTATCTTTAAAACACATGTACATACATATGAGTTTCATCATTTTTGATATATTTGATGTACCAACCAACTTATCAGCACTTTCGTTCTCTCTCTGCATAAAATTCAATTCAAAAAATAACTAAAATTGAGAATTGTTTTTAGTAATTGTATATATTAAACAAGCTTTCCTCAGATTATGTGGGTTGATTCGAAAACGTAGAGAGTGAGGCTTTAGGCTAGAAATAAGCTCAAGGGATTGACGTTTCAGATGGCATATATAGTTACATCTCTTCCACTGAGCGAGTTCTCGGGTACTCTCAAGTGCTACATTGATGGCTCTTCAAAAGAAAAAGACGAACTCTTTTATTAGGTACTATCAATGGCGGATCCACGTTACAGAATAGGAGTCATCTGATATCCTATAAATTTATATTTTACCAGTTTTGTTATGTGTAACGAAAAGGTTTTTCTTTTAACTCAATTTAGTTTATTTAGTCTAAATTTGACATCTATTGTTTGAGTTTAATCTTTAAGATATTATTATTTTTTATGGTTGCACCCCTAAAAATTAACTATAGATCCGTCACTAGATACTATGCATAGGTAATCAAAAAGAGGTTTTTCATTTTTTATTGGGAAACCTTAATTTTGTTGGATCGAATTTTAAAAGCCCAATAAAAGTCTGTTAAAATTCAGAAAGTGAAGAAGAAATGAATTGATTTTGTAAGTGATTTTGTCCCATAGTTTGTTGGGAGAATCTCTACTATATATTAAGATATGCTTCATACATGTTCAAATAACATGTGAGAGAGATAGCAATAAGCCTCACGAGCGCCCCTCCGCCGCCAAGCCTGGCCAGGCGTGGGTCGTCGACAAAAAGAAGGCTATAGGTAAAAGAGTCGTGATGAATCTTATTCCTTTCATAAGATCATTCTACAGAGATCTAGAAATCCATCAAATGGATGTAAAAATGTTGATTTAGAAGAGAAAATTTACATGAAACAACCTGAAGGGTTTGTTGTCCTAGGACAAGAAAACAAAGTCTGTACACTTGTTAAATCATTGTATGGACTTAAAAAACTCCAAAACAATGGCATGAAAAATTTGACAATGTAATGATGTCAAATGGTTTTAGCATTAACGAATGTGATAAATGTATATACATCAAAAGTACTCCTCACGGGTATGTTTTGCTCTGCTTATACGTTGATGACATGCTCATTATTGGCAGCAATAAAGACATGATCAATCGGACTAAAAATTTGCTACGTAGCAAATTTGATATAAAGGACATGGGATTTGCCGATGTGATTCTAGGAATTAGAATTATAAGATACTCGGATGGAATAATCTTGTCCCAAGAACATTATGCTGAAAAAATCCTTGAGCGGTTTAAGAACTACTCAAATGGAGTTGCAAAAACTCCAACTGACCCTCATTTTCATTTGACTAAAAATTCGGATGAACCAGTGTCACAAGTGGAATATACAAAGGTGATCGGAAGTCTTATGTACTTAACAAATTGTATTAGACCCGATTTAGCGCACTCAGTAAATGTATTTAGTCGCTATACAAGTAATCCATGTCATAATTATTGGAAGGCCATAACTCACCAAAAATTATGGGTTGCACTACGGTAAAGAACCAGCAGTCTTAGAAGGCTATAGTGATGCCAACTGGATTTCAGATTCTAAGAATTTGAAATCGACAAGTGGATATTGATAACACCGTATTTTGACCACTTTTATGGATCATAATTGTATCTTATGCAGGTGTTTAACTCTGTTTTCAATGGTTTTTAAAATTTTTTCAATGTTTTAGAGTTTCAAAAGACTTTACAGGAAACTTGGGCAAAAGATATGCAATTTGGAACAAATGAGCAATTTTGGATAAATGCAGACCGTCAGAAGTATGATAAGCGATGAAGACCTTTTTACCGTCTGATCACCCCCAAAATTTGAGACAATATAGAGAATCCAACCAGCTTTCTAATGCACTTGGTTTGGAGACAATCCAACGGTTAGATCTTCAGATACTCCCGATGCAAGAATGACAGAAAATGCAGTTCCGGAAGAGAGCATGAGCCGTGACCGCGGCCAACACCCATTTTCCCGTGGGTAGAGCCACCGCGACCGCAGACATTGGTCGTTCAATTTCCCGACGATTTAATTAAAGCCCAGATCAATTCCTTTCGTTATTTTTGAAGCCCTAAGTGTCCAGGACAACTCCAAAAGCTATAAATACCCTCTTTAGGTCATTCTAAAGAGGAGAGACCGAAACTAATAGACAAAGAGGAGAGAGAGAGAGAGATTTTCGTGTAACCCTAAGGAGGAGCCGCCGTCTTCGAAGGAGGAGGATCCGCCGCTGGAGTCATCGCGCCTCCGTCCGCTTCTCTGTTCTTCGTTTCCCTTCCTTGTTCTCTTTAATTTCCTGCACTTTCAATTTCGTTTATGATACTTTGTTACAATATGTTTGAGTAGTTACCCAGTTGAGTTTAAAGGGATTGTTCAAAGGGAATTTCATGTGTCTTTGCTTATGAATCGATAGATTTAGGATTTATAATCTTCTAAATGTTCTTCATTTGCCTTTAATCTTACTGCGTGATTCTCTGCTGGCCACTTAGAAGTCGATCTGATAAGATATGTTGCGAAAGCTTTCATTGATTGTCTGAACTAGGGTGAAACGAGCATCTCTTCTATAGGAGTGGAAACCTACCTGTAGTTGAGTTTTGAATATTGATGAGTCTTGTTCTGCTATTGCATCTTCTCCCTTCCAGGATCAGAGTGGAAACCTACTGATCAGGGTTGCGAGAGATAGTTGTTAAGTGCTGCGAAAGTAGGCTATTCATACTTCCGTGCCTCGAGTTCTAGAACATACGTAGTTGATTATCTTTATCACTTGTTTAAAATCGACATAGCCTAGTCCATGAACCCCTGCGAATTCCCCTTGAGCCCCAACGTTTGTTTTTAATCGCTTACAACCTTCGTATTCCTTTGCTTTTCATTCGCTTATTACTTGCTTTCTTTTTCAATTGCTTTTTACTTGCTTTCAAGTTTAGATTTAGTGACAAAAAAAACCCAAAACCAAAACCCAAATTGTTTAGTTATAATCTGATTTAAACATAGCCGTGAATTCGTACTGAAACAACTAAGTCTATGTGGATCGATACCCTAAGTACTACAGCGCACATCTGTGCACTTGCAGACATTTAGGGGTTATAAATTTAAAACCTGAAGCTTAGTAAAACGAAAACAACAACCCCGCTTTTGCTCGACATCAGATATGTCTTTACACTTGGTGGTACAGCAGTATCCTGAAAATCTTCCAAACAGACTCTGTTGGCCAAATCAACCATAGAATCTCAGTTTATAACACTAGACAAAGCCGTAGAGGAAGCAGAGTGGCTTCAGAATTTTTTGGAAGATATCCCGATATGGGAACCAGTGCCAGCATTACGTGTACACTATGATAGTCAGTCGGCTATATATATATCTCGGGCACTGAATAAGCTATATAATGGTAAATTTCGTCATATTTGAAGACAACATCAAACCATTAGACATTTGATCTCGACTGGTGTACTCACGATAGAATACATCAAATCAGTTGAAAACTTAGCAGACCCTTTTACGAAAAGTCTGGCGCGAGAATCAAGTTGTTAAATCATCAAGAGGAATGAGTTTAAAGCCTATAGATAAAAATGACGTCTGATGGTAACCCCACCTATGTGACTGGAGATCCCAAGATCTAGGTTCAAAGGGAAAACGAAATCAAGCGGATTCAGAAGTGAGCACTGTGAGACTATGTCTCCTCCCAATTCCTAAGATGATAAACAGTGTTACCTGTGAGTGTTAAGGTTAAGCTGTGGCTTTTAATGATTCCATAGTTTTGAGATATTGGTGAAGTATTACAGGATACTTTTAAAAAAACAAAACTATCGGCAGATCACCTAATGAGTGTGAAATGGGGCCGTTTCTAGGAGAATGAAAGTAAGGTTATACTCTCCAAGTTCACTCATGAAACCAGGACTCTTCAAGGCCAAAATGAACACAATAGAGAACTCAAGTTCTACGATAAAATGTTGCTGCGCAATAACTGTTGTCTCGATTTACATCAAAGTCTGGGTGGTTCAAGACATCATATACACCTCCCGGCCGAGTAAAACCCGACAGATATTAGAAATGATTGGTTCAAAGCTGAAAAATGCTCCTCTCAGATACAGTTGCATTTTTGCATACTCTCGGATGACTGTCTAGTCTAGTAAGAGTCGTGTCTAGTATAGTTGAGTGAAGTTTTTATCGAGTCAATTGAGTCTTTAAATGTTTAGAGTTATTTCTCTTCATGTGGGGGACTGTTGGGCTGAATTTTAAAAGTCCAATAAGGGTGTGTTAAAATAAGATGAAGAGGAAATAATGTGATTTTGTCCCACATCAATGGTTTGTTGGGAAAATCTCTACTATATATTAAGATATGCTTCATACATCTTCAAATAACATGTGAAAGAGAAAAGAATAAGCCCCACGCACATGCCGCCGCCGCCGTCAAGCCGGGCCGAGCGCGGGTCGTGTTGGTCGAATGGACCTTCGGGTCTAAGGCGGGTATTCTTTTTGGGCCATATTTTTATGAGCGCTTGGTCAATGTTTTTATGTTAACTTTCTGCATATATTTTTGATTCAGTCAAAAGAATATTGGATTATCCCCACAAAAACGTAACAGATTGTGATTAATCATATTTGCTGATTTTTTGCCTTTGACTATGTTAAATTTATGGCCGAGAATCGTGTTTGACTCGCAGATTTTATGGGATTTTGAAGACTTCTCAAGTCTCTTCCTCCATTATATATACACAACCTCTCCTCTCATTTTTTACATCTTCACCTCTCATTTTCTACTCTGAAATTTTTGCAACAGTCTTTCTTTCTATCTTTCTTTGTTTTTGCAACAGTCTCTTTTTCTCTCTTTATTTATTTTTATAAGTCCTCTGCTGCGAGTATAGTAGAATTAGTTTATGTAAATCCCTGTTTCTTAGTGCTTCTGAAAACGGATAGTTGTGGTTGTATCATGCGACTCTTGTATCACAGAACCCCGTCGCATTACGGGCGATTCAAAGAGTTAAGGAAAAAGATCATAGTTTCGCATCCACTCATTTTTAAGTTTATTTTCTAAATCTCGTATCTTAATTACTGGTTCGTAGTTTTCAATATTTTGGTCCTACAGATTTGAGCTAGCCATAACATGCATGATACTTCTAAAAGACTGGTTGCTTTGTCCACGTATTGCTTTGAATAGGTGAAGATCCCTCTTTGGAATTTGGGACATACGCTAGGTTGCTTATTCTGAATAATCCGAACTCATAAACTTTGTGTGATCTTTCCTTCACTTTCTATTTCTTGCAATTTTCATCCGCTAGTTAAGGTTCTTTGATTCTCAAAAAATGGTTGCTAGAAATAAGATATGTAAATAGTCAAGTAAGTTCTTGTTGCATACTTGCATGCGAGAAGTCACTAACTAAGACCATGATTATTGCTATAAATCCAATTAGATTTCTAAACTTTTTTTAATTATTAAATTTGGAAGAGCTGCCACACTACAAAAAAAACATCATAATACATCATTTATTTTATTTATTTGTATTATTTATAACTGATGCAAAAGAATTTTACATCATTTAAAAAATATTTTGAAAGTGGTGATGCAAATACTTTATATCAGTTCATTAATAACTGATGTAAATATTTTAAATATTTACATCAATTAGAATAATTGATATCAATATATGTCAATTGTTTTAAATGATATTAAATTTTACATCAGTTATTATAAATGATATTAATATTTGTATCAATTATAAATAATTGATGTTAAAAATGCTATTTTGGTATAAATTTTAATTTATTTTTAAAATTTATATAAAAACCGTTTTGTTTTTTTATTAATATAAATATATTTTGTGAACTCTCATACAATAATTAACTAAAATTATTATTAAAAATATTTTTTATGTCGAAAATTTTGGTTGAAGTTAATAAAATCATACGATTATTAACAATGATGAGTTTATTTTATAGAGGAGCAATTCTCTCCTCTCAAGTTCTCCTAACCTATGTGGGACAAATAAGTTTTGACCAAATTAAATTAAAGTTGTTTGTTGGCATCACTTTTTAATTGCTACAAAATTTGCATTATTTTATTCAAGTGATGCTAATATATATATCAATTATCTAATGATGTAAAATTTGGTTTTTGATGTGATTTAAAATAAATTAGTATCAGTTTTATGCAATCGATGCCATATAAACTAATAATAAAATCATTTGTATTAACTGATGTTAATACTGTATAATTTATGTCACTTGTAAATAAATGACTCTAATTAGTATCAATTATTTTTCTAATATAATTTATTTGATGCTATCAACACTTTTTTTGGTAGTGCCATGTGAAGGGAGAAACAGTCTCTTATGGTCGTAAAATAAGAGACGTTTTCTAAAACTTTTTAAAACCAATTGATTAAAAAATTATAAAATAATTATAAGATATTATGTTAGATACCGCGTTAATCATGTTCTAACGGTCATGAAATAACACAATTCATTTCTCTATTTTTAGTATTGTTATTTACAAAGTAATTATTTATTTGACATTTGATTATTAATTTTGTAAGGAAATAATTTTTTATATAATAAAAGTAAAATAATTAAATAAATGAAAAACAAGGACAAATAGAAATTAGAATGTTAAAGTTACTCAACTTTTATTTATATTTCTTTCTTTCTTTCTTAAATTTACTAATTTATCTATTTTTAAAATTATTAAATCTGTAAATACACCAATATTTAGATTTATGAAATTAATAAGAACCATAAAGATATGTAGTACATTGTATTTGTGCAACTTATTTTTAAGCCCATTTATAATTTAGGTAAACAATAGGATTTGCAAACATTTCTAATGGCATGAGATGTAAAGATAATTAAACTAAAGATACTTTAAATTTAAACTTGTCAATTAATAAAAGATAAGGGATTTGTAATTATATATGTGACTAAAAATAGTTTGGCCTTAATCATGTTATAAGTATGGCATTACCTATTTATATATGTTTGGTCGAATGCAATATCTATATAAATTTATATATTTTGAAGTCAAACAAAATTTTGAGTTATTACCCAAAAAAACCATGAAGTTTTTAAGAACATCCTCTAATTTTGGATATAATAATAAATTTCTTTTGAGTTTATTTTGCAGAAACTCGCCTATATATACTTCTTCGTTGGTGTTCTTTATATTCATCTTTCAATTACCTAATTTACAGATTTATTTCATCAAAATAATTTTGAAAAATTGCGATGGAAGCCTTCGGAGACAATTTTGGACCCGGTCCTTGTGCAGTTTGCACCACGAGAAACAAAAGATGCAGCAGAAATTGCGAATTTGCTGCATATTTTCCTTCTGAATTGTACTCATTTTCCTATATTTGTTGCTGACTAATTTCTGCTGCTAATTAAGTTGTTTGTTATAAGCATGATTATCAAATTGTGTTTTGAATTGATACTAATTTATCTATTTCTTTTATAGGCAAGACGAGTTCGAAAGTGCTAGTGAGCTGTTTGGTACACAAAATATTATAAGAATGATGAGACGAGCTCGTGTCGGACAAAGATCTATGTTGGCATTATGCATACTCATGGAAGGTGTTGCATGGATACATGATCCTGTTCAAGGTGGATTTGGAATGATGCGAAGGCTCTTGTGGGAGATCAAATTACGCGAAGCCTATCTCTGTGAATTGAAGGCGATCATTAAATCTGAAAAATAAAAATGACAATTACATCTAAAATGTATTTTTTTTAAAAAAAAGACAATTACATCTAAAATCAATGGTTGAAATTTTGAATATACATCGTATATCTTTTATCTATCATTTTATCAAATAATAATTAATTAATGTTAAAATTATATCGAAAGTGGAAAAAATGTTGAATCAAAATTTTTGCGATTAAATTGCGTGTGCAGTATACTGATCATAAGAAAACTTTGAATTAATCTAAAGAGAAATATCAAATGACGTCTTAGAGCAACATTATAAAACGATCAACAAAATTTAAACTACAGTACAAACTCTATAAATTAATAATGTTGGAACTCTATAAATTTATTAATTTAACGAGTTATTAATTTATAAAGAAATTAATTTAGTTAAAATTTAAATTTGGGACAAAAAATTATTAATTAATCAAATTCATTAATTTATCAATATTAATTTATAGAGTTTCTACTGTATTAGGTGCAAATTGAAAAACAACTAAACAAGTGAAACAAACTACCGTATTTAGGTTGAAATCATATATTGTTGGCAAAAAAGTAGTAATCAGTTTTTTTTTTTACAAAAAATGTTCATATTGATAAATAAATAAATAAATAATCTTCATTACGTATGCTTGTATGTTTTCCTCAGCGCAGCATTGCTTCGCTAATGATGTCATAAAAAAATGTCGTTTATTATTTTTTTTTTAAGATTATATGTACTTCCAACAGCTTGTATCTCTGCCATTCAACCACCTAAATGACAAACTCTTACATTTTTATGCTTCAAGTGTTATGTCTAATATGCGCACATAAATGGTTCCAGCAAACACAGTTTAGAACGATGTTTTTATACAACAAAGTGGTCTTACATTTATTTGTTGAATAGATTAGACGATGACCAAGAATATATTGAAGTAATAATGGAGGCCAGTTTTTGGTGTTTTGCAAAATATACACGCAAATTGTTTGAAGTGTGAATTAAAATCCAATCTATTTCAACATAGCAATAATGGAAATAGCAATAATGGAAGAGTTGAAATCAAAAGATGGGTGGAAACTATATACATTAGTAGGTTGCTTCTTTTTGCATTATAATATGCAACTTTTTTTTTTTTTACTAATATGTTCTTGAAATTTGCCTTGAAAAATTAATACCGTTGCTAAAGAATCTCTTGACTCAGTCATTGATTTCTTCGATGTTACCTAATTAAAATTTATGTTGATATTGTTAATTATCATCCGTTATTTTGATTTTTCAGATTTTTTACTTTTAATATTGATAAAGAGGCGTTCTACTGTATAAAAGGAGAAAAACGAACAAAGAGAAAAAGGTTTCGTCTCCATTCTCTACGACTGGCCCATCACTCTCTTGCAGGTCCCGAGTTTTTTTTTTTCCTACTTTTCTGTTCTAAAAGTTTAGGTTTTCGTATGAAAAGCTTTTGAAGATTCTGCTGTTTGGATTGAATTGCATTTCCGCTTAATTTTGTAAAATGCTGAGAGATATAATTCTCGATTTTCTGGGTTTAAGTGAGATTTTACGAATGTTCTAGTTAGGGGTTTTGTGTTTAGCGTTTTGGATATCTGTCAATTTTTTTGCCACGTGTTGGACGTTTTACGATTTTGTTTTTGATAGCGTTCATTGGGTAAGCCTTATTCAACATTTTGGTGTTTTGTTGTGTTTGATTTCAAATGATTTTGACGAAACTAAAACCAAAAAAAGAAATGATTTTGACGAAATTTCAGTTTTTTTTTCTCCTGATGTTAAGCTGTATTCATATTTGATGAATACTTTAGTTCTTGTGCTAAGAGGTTCCATTTTTTGTTTAATTGTTGTTTGATTTACTATTTTAGCAGCTAGAACAAGCAAACCTTCAAGAATCTCCAGCATTTGTACCTCTCAGAACAAGGAAGGTTTCTGCTTTGTCTTGTATCTTGCTTGCAATGATATTTCAGTTGTCTCATGTCCTGAAATTTTCTTATAATAATATCTCATCACATTTTCCCTTTTTTCTTGGTTCTGTCACCAGACTGATGTCAATGTGCCCAATTCTCTAAGTAAATTGTGAAGTTGTTAAGCCAAGTGTTGTTGCAGCAGAGCACATATCTCAGGTAATTATTAGCTTTGCTACTAATCTAATCTTCTGCCTTTTTCCTTCTCAAGCTCCTCTCTACAATGGATTTGGTATCCTCACACATATTTTCTATCTTCTGCAAGTGTTTTAGTGAGACTTTGTGAATTTTCTAGTTAAGAGTTGGTGTTTAGTTTTCAAATATGCTTCTGTTTTTCTTTTTTAGTTTTTCACGCTTGACTGTGGTGGGTAATTCCTTTTCTTCTTTCTCAGAATGGCGAATCAGTTGGCCCTCGTTGTGGAATTTGCAATCCTAATAGGTACTCTGGGTATTATGGTAGATGGGTTAGGTGTGAACTGGGGAACAATGGCCACACACAAGCTGCCACCAAAGACAGTGGTTCAGATGCTAAAGGATAATAACATCAACAAGGTTAAGCTTTTCGACGCGGACGAGTCCACCATGAGTGCACTTGCTGGCTCTGGCCTCCAAGTGATGGTCGCTATTCCCAATGATCAGCTTAAGGTCATGTGCAGCTACGACCGTGCCAAGGATTGGGTTCGCAAGAATGTCACTCGTTATAACTTCACAGGCGGCGTCAATATCACGTCAGTTTCTCCTTCTCTTCTTTCTCAGTTTGGTTCTAATGTCGTCTGCTTGCTCATAAGTCTTATTTAAAACTAAAAACAGTCAAAGGGTTTATGAGATTTTGAGCAAACAAATACAAAGAATGTTTCAAGATTGAGTTATGTTTAAAATGTCTGGTGAAAAGCTGCTTTGACAAGTAAATGTTTTAAACAAACACGGTCATCAAATGCATCAGACAAATATGTGTTTATATGTCTCAATGAAGCTAACCTTTTGTGGATGTGTGTTTCAGGTTTGTAGCTGTTGGGAATGAGCCATTCCTCAAGTCATACAACGGATCATTCATAAACATCACATTCCCTGCACTTCAAAACATCCAAAACGCTTTAAACGAAGCCGGACTAGGAAACTCTGTCAAAGCAACAGTCCCTCTGAACGCAGATGTCTACGATTCACCAGCAAGCAACCCCGTGCCATCTGCTGGAAGATTCCGTCCTGATATCATTGGTCAAATGACTCAGATTGTCGACTTTCTTGGCAAGAACAACGCTCCCATCACTATTAACATCTACCCTTTCTTGAGTCTCTATGGAAATGACGATTTCCCACTCAACTACGCGTTCTTCGATGGTGCTCAACCGATAAATGACAACGGTGTTGATTACACAAACGTTTTCGATGCCAATTTCGACACTTTGGTATCGGCTTTGAAAGCTGTTGGTCATGGAGACATGCCTATAATCGTTGGAGAAGTTGGTTGGCCAACAGAGGGTGACAAACATGCAAACACCGGTAGATATCTATATCTTCTACAACATTTTCTCAGTACTTTAGATGTCATATTCACATGGAATTTAGAATTTTGAAAAACGGGTTTTTGCAGGAAATGCTTACAGATTCTACAACGGGCTTTTACCAAGGCTTGGAACTAACAAAGGCACTCCATTGAGACCCACTTACATTGAAGTATACTTGTTTGGATTACTAGATGAGGATGCGAAAAGTATAGCACCTGGAGACTTCGAACGCCATTGGGGAATATTCAAGTTCGACGGGCAGCCAAAGTTTCCTATAGATTTATCTGGACAAGGACAGAACAAGATGTTGATAGGTGCACAAGGCGTGACGTATCTACCAAACAAGTGGTGTACTTTTAATCCACAAGCTAAAGATTTGACGAAACTGGCGGCTAACATAGATTTCGCATGCACTTACTCGGATTGCACGGGGCTTGGTTACGGGTCATCATGCAATGGTCTTGATGCAAATGGGAATGCTTCTTATGCGTTTAACATGTATTTTCAAGTGAAGAATCAGGATGAAGGTGCTTGTATCTTCCAAGGTTTGGCCACCATTACCACACAGAACATATCTCAGGGACAGTGCAATTTCCCTATTCAGATTGTTGATTCTTCGTCGTCTTCTTCTTCCTTTTCTTTGTCTTCTTTTTTGGTTTTGTTCATCGCTGGAGTTTGGTTTCTTATCAGCGGCTTATGAGTGAGTGAGTATCGAGTAACAATCACACATTCTCTTTCCTTTTTTCTATTCAGATTTTTCAAAAAATTTTCCTTATTATTCGATTTACTCTAATATCATCAAAATGAGCTAATCTTGGGTTAATCCTATATATTTTTCATACATTATTTTAAGGATTTTTCATCATAAAAAAAAAAACAAAGTATCCATTTTAGTGAATAAAAATAAAATAAAAGGAAACGGTGATTGTTTTTGTGTAAAAAGCAGTAGAGAGATTCTACTAAAGTAATCAATAGAAGACAAAAACAAACAAGTAAAAATAAAAAAGGAAAATGGAGAGCGACGAAGCAGCAGCAGCAGCGTCTCCTCAAGGCACGACGGCGAGCGGAGGAACGGTAACTCCGGGGCCGAAGAAGAGAGGCCGGAAACCTAAGAGCAAGGAAGATTCTCAGACTCCGTCGTCGCAGCAACAGAGCGGTAGCAGCGGTGGGAAAATGAAGGAAAGTGGGAAGAAAACGCAGCAGCCGAGTGTCGACGAGAAGTACTCTCAGTGGAAAGGTCTCGTCCCCATTCTCTACGACTGGCTCGCCAACCATAACCTCGTCTGGCCTTCACTCTCCTGCAGGTCCGAGTTTTTATTCTCTCTGTCCTTTTTAGGGTTTCGGTTAATCGTATCTTCGGCTTTAACTTTTCTTTGCTCCTGGGTTATCAAGTAGAGTTTGTTCGAGAATCTTTATAAACATTCTTATGTTTGGATTGAATTGCATTTCCTCTTGATTTAGGGAAATGCTCAGAGGTAGTTTTTCGATTTCTGGGTTTAAGTGAGTTTTTGCGAATCTTCTTTTCAAGGTTTGATGTGGTTGTTTCTTCACGCCTTGATGTCTTTGATGTTCGATTCATGAATTTTGTACCATCCTCTGGAATTTGATAAGCCTTAACCAGCACAAAGGGTCTTACTTTCTTGGTTCCAAATTATGCTGAGTTATAAAAAGTAGCTCTTAGGCTACTTCCACTTTTGAGGAAAGGTTAAATTTTTAATTTTCAAATGTTAAGCTGTGTTCATATTTTGATGAAGTCTTTAGTTCTTGTGCTTAGAGATCCAGTTGGTGAATTTATTGTTTGGTTTGCGAATCCTCTAGTTAAGGTTTGATGTGGCTGTTTCTTCACGCCTTGATATCGTTGATGCTTGTAAAGGTTTAATTTTGCATCATCCTCGGGAATTAGATAAGCCTTAACCAGCACAAAGGGTCTTACTTTCTTGGTTCCAAATTATTCTATGTTGTCAAGTAGCTCTTAGGCTACTTTCAATTTTGAGGAAAGGTCAATGTTTTCAAATGTTAAGCTGTGTTCATATTTTGATGAAGTCTTTAGTTGGTGAATTTGTTGTTTGGTTTGAAACAGATGGGGTCCACAACTCGAACAAGCAACCTACAAGAATCGCCAGCGTCTGTACCTCTCTGAACAAGTAGGTTTATTGCTTTCTCCATGCTTCTTGCTTTGCTTGCAATAACGTTTGTCTCATGTTCTCTGAAATTCGTATTTTACTTGGTTGTGTCACCAGACTGATGGCAGTGTGCCCAACACTTTAGTCATAGCGAACTGCGAAGTTGTTAAGCCAAGGGTCGCTGCAGCAGAGCATATATCTCAGGTAGTTAGTGTTTCTGCTATTAATCTTGTACCTTTTACTTATCATGCTCCCCTCTACAATCGATTTCCTGTCACGACACTTATTTACTATCTTCTGCGAATGTGTTTTCAGTTCAATGAGGAAGCACGTTCTCCATTTGTGAAGAAGTACAAAACCATCATTCACCCTGGAGAGGTGTGAATTCTGCCCACTCTAGATATTCCTGTATCAAGATCGTCTAGTTCTGTTTGGTGCATTATTGTATCTGCATGACTATACTCGTTTGGCCCTTTGATGAATGTGAAACCCTGTTTTGATGTGTATTCATCACTAATTTGCAATTGCAGGTTAACAGAATCAGAGAACTCCCACAGAACAGCAAGATCGTTGCTACTCACACTGACAGTCCTGATGTAAGCGCTGCTTCTTCTATTTTGTTATGGTCATAGCATCTTGAAATATGTTGGTTTCATACCTCTTTATATTTGGCAGTCAAAGAGCATTCTTTATTTTGGACTTATTTACAGTTTAACAATATGTTGATTCCAGGTTCTCATTTGGGATGTTGAAACCCAACCAAACCGTCATGCTGTGCTTGGAGCTGCAAATTCCCGCCCGGATTTGGTATGTCCACCTCTGAAAAATGTCTTTGCAAATCATTTCTTCCGCTTCATTCTTGTTCGTCGTAACTTGATCATTGGAAGCGACTCTTTGATATCTAAATTGAAAACTCCTACTTCTTGTGCATCATCTAAACCATTTTTCTTGCAGATTCTCACTGGACACCAAGATAATGCTGAATTTGCTCTGGCAATGTGCCCAACCGAACCCTTTGTCCTCTCTGGAGGTTTGTGTTTCTGTGATTCGTAATGTCTGATCTCGTAGTTTTCCCGCTTCTCATACAAAGTTTCTTTTCTCAGGCAAGGACAAGTCAGTTGTTTTGTGGAGCATCCAGGACCACATCACAACGGTTGGTACAGATTCCAAATCATCTGGATCTATCATCAAACAGACTGGTGAAAGTGGTGAAAAAACTGAGAGTCCTACTGTCGGTCCGCGAGGTGTATATGTTGGCCATGACGATACGGTTGAAGATGTGGCATTCAGCCCGACTAGGTAACTTCTTTAAACAGTCTCCTCTTTTTGATCTCGGGATGATGCTTTTCTGATGAAGCATTTTTCATGCTTTTCTGATGATGCTTCTGGTGAATTTTTATGTCGGGAAGTGCACAAGAATTCTGCAGTGTTGGTGACGATTCTTGCCTTATACTATGGGATGCAAGAACTGGCACTAGCCCTGTCACGAAGGTAATGTCTCTTCTTGATCCTATCAAAATTTTGAAGTTTTACCTTCTTCTATATATTGATCTTTTTTTTTTTGTGCGTTTACCAGGTTGAAAAAGCGCACGATGCTGATCTTCATTGTGTCGATTGGAATCCTCATGACGACAATCTGATCCTGACAGGGTATGGAGAAATAGATATATGGCACAGACAGAGGATTAAGGCACACTTAGTATCTAATTAAGAAAACTTATAGACTATGCCTACGTGTACTAATAGATATAATTGAATGTTTCAGGTCAGCAGACAACACTGTCCGGCTGTATGATCGTAGGAACCTGACCGCAAATGGAGTCGGTACGCCTATTTACAAATTTGAGGGCCACAAAGCTGCTGTCCTTTGTGTTCAGGTTTGAACAAAAGCTATTATGTTCTTTTTTCATCATATTACTTGTACCTAGTTTAACTCACTGATACCATCATGTTATATCAATGCAGTGGTCTCCTGATAAGTCATCTGTTTTTGGGAGTTCTGCAGAAGATGGTCTCTTGAACATCTGGGATTATGACAGGGTCTGTACATAATTCAACTCAGATATGTCTGAATTATTCTTTCTTCACTATCTTCACGAAAACTTATTTATTGTACTTATGTTTGGTATTGTTTAATCGTCCATCAGGTTAGTAAGAAGTCTGATCGTGCAGCTAAAAGTCCTGCTGGGCTCTTCTTCCAGCATGCTGGTCACAGGTTCTTAAAAAACTTAATCCCAAGTCTCTTCATTGCTTTCTCGTTTACTTGCTTCTAAGTTTTCTCGTATATATATACTTTCATAGGGACAAAGTGGTTGATTTCCACTGGAACGCGTCGGATCCTTGGACTATTGTCAGTGTTTCGGATGACTGTGAGACTACTGGTGGAGGTGGAACATTGCAGGTAACCTTTAAACACTTTCTTTGTACTCCGATGATGAGCAATTTTGTCGATAAAACGTAAAAATGTTGTTTATACTTTCTTCTTCTTTGGCAGATATGGCGGATGAGTGACTTGATTTACAGACCACAAGAGGAAGTCCTGGCAGAATTGGAGAAGTTCAAGTCGCATGTTATGACATGTGCCTCCAAGCCTTGAGAGCAAAGATAATAAAAACTACCGTTGTCTATCTATCTATCTATCGCCTATGGTGATGATAACTAATGAGGTTTAGTTGTCGGTTTAGCAAGAGTCTTGGTTTTGTCAAATGCTGGTTTGTCTTTTTTTGAGATATTGGTAGCTGTTAGGACCTTTCCAAATTGTTTTAGGGGTACATTTAATCTTTGTTTCATTAAGACTTTAAGTGCTATTTTGATCAACTTAGTGTTATTTTACTTATTAGCTTTTAAACCAATTCATGCATTGCCTTAAATAGAGGGCTTGGCCAAATTATTTTATCTCAAACCGAACGGGCTACAGAATTAGAACTTTTTTATTAAGCTCTAAAAAAGGATTGTTAATTTTTGACCATTTGACTACACAATAATAATAAATAAAAAAGGCAGTGCTAATCTTATTGTGTTGGGCTATAAGAGTCTCTCGGTGAGTTAGAGACTTTCGAGACCCAATCGCAAACTATACCGTCCAAGATCAGTCAGAGAGACGTCTCGTAGAAGGAGATCAAGGCGAAGAACATTTTTGCTGGAAATAAAAAGGTTAATTGAGACCGGAGAATCAAAATTTGCTTGACGAATAAGGCAAAGAAGCAAAAATCTAACCCCAAATCGTGGGGTTGCATCTGAAACCTACATTTTCATTTTCCGACGATACTATTTCGTGGAGAAGCTGTGCAATACGGAAGATCCAAGTAAGGTTTCGCGATATTTCCATCGAAATCGATGGAACCGTCTTCCTCTGGATCACCCGAACCTCTACAGAAAGCCGTTCCGAGGCTGGCTACAGTCGGATGGCGAACTATGTTGATCTTCAATCTCGGTCTTGCAGGTTAGTGTTCGAGAGGAATCTTTTATTTGTTTTTGGTGGGTTTTATTTTGCGTGCATAATGTGTTTGATGAAATGCCCAGCTGAGAATTTTTTTTCCTATCTTAATCAATGTATCAAGAAACGAGACTATTTCATCAAATATAATGGTAGAAATTTATCAGTCGAACATTTGTGCTTGCTTCGATTCTAAAAGATAGCTGATTATGCCATGGCATTACCAAAATCTGTTCTTAATGAAACTCCAAGAGACTTTGATTCTCTCTGCTCGTTGTTGATGTTCCTAGCAATATGGAATGACATTGAACCTAGACAAATGCAGTTTTTACAGAAATGATTCTCCCTGCTCGGCTTAACAGTTACACATAGATTTTTGTAAACTTCTTGGTTCACGGACATAATTGCATTGCACATCTCATGACTTTGGTATGTTTAAGCATGTTCTTTCTAAAACTACGCTAGGTTTGTATAGCATACTCTCATTAAAGCCATCTCAATCATGTTCTGATTCCTATTGGAAAATATCCTTTGCTGGCAGAACAATAAGCGTGGTCTGAATGAACTGAGAAACGCTCACTTGATTTCTGGCATTATAAGCTTTCAATTATAGTCCACTTCGGTCTTTGCTAATTTTGATCCTTTGTATCTGCAGCTTTTATATTCGCTAAAAAACGAGAAAGGGACATTGATGCGGGCGAGAAGATGGGAGTTAAAAAGGGAACTAAAGGTGTGAAAAAGGGAGTTGCTAACACCGAAGTCGAGAACAAAGCTGCAGAGAACAGCGCATTTGCAGAAACCGATGAGGCCAAGAAACCAGAAACTGCAACAATGCCGGAGAAGGAAGAAGCCAAACCGATCACTAGACCAGACCCTCTGTTTGAATTCACAGATGCAGCTGCCGAGTTGGTGTTTCAAACTGTGACAACTGAGCCTGTAAAAGTAGCAAGGAAACCGATTCCAGAAGACGAGCAAAGAGAGCTCTTCAAGTGGATCTTGGAAGAGAAGAGGAAGATGGAACCAAAAGACAGGAAAGAGAAGAAGAAAATCGATGAAGAGAAAGCTATCTTGAAACAGTTCATTCGCGCCGAGAGGATTCCCAAATTTCTCCCTGATGATTCTGTTGATTCTTCGCTTCGCGATTGGGACAAATTCTTCTCCAAGTAGAGATATATACTACTACAGTGTACTTGGTTTTTTTGTTTGGTACACTGAAAGACCATTGCCTTTTATTTAGTTCTTGATTGTTGTTAACTCTAATCAACGAATAGTAACAAAAGTTTTAACGTGGTAACTTTGGGGTGATTTTTTCACTTTCTGAAAGGTCGAGGAATTTAGAATAATTATGAACAAACAGTGGATATTTATGCAAAAAAAAAAGGAGGAGAATTTATTTCTCTAGGTATAAATTGCTTAAACCCTAACGAAAATGAAGAACCTCTTGTAGCTGAATTCATCATTCGAAAAGTTCGAATCATAACGAGGCAAAAATGGGTCGCAGCGTAAACCCTAAGAAGTCGAAGAGGAAGAACAAGGTTTGAAATTCGAATCCGAATTTGCTCTTGTTTCATTCTAGAATCTGATATTTTCCCAAATTAAACGTGAATTTGGATGTTTTGATTGTGACAGAAGAAGGAAGCTGCGTCTTCTTCCTCGATACCATCGATTCCAACTAGGGTTTGGCAGCCAGGTGTCGATAAGCTCGAAGAGGGTGAAGAACTTCAGTGCGACGCTTCTGTTTATAATTCCCTTCACGGGTTCCATGTTGGTTGGCCATGTTTGAGGTAATTTAAACAATTTTAGCTCAAATCGTTATACTTTAGGGATTGTTCTCACATCTGAATTCATAAAGTTGAGAAATTTACTGTTTTTGAATGATTACAATGTAAGTTTGGTGATTTTTGAAGGTTTCTGTTGTTTGTCCAGTTTTGACATTTTAGGTGATAAGTTGGGTTTGAACCGAACTGAGTTTCCTCACACTTTGTATATGGTGGCTGGGACTCAGGTAACTCCTGTAACTTTATATCTTCAAATGTGTTTTTTTTTTTTTGCTCTCATTAAGTTTCATTGTAATCCTGTGAATGCTTTTCTTTCCCCTTTCGTTAGGCTGAGAAAGCACAATGGAACTCCGTAGGATTATTTAAAATCAGCAACGTATCTGGTAAGAGACGCGATGTAGCGCCCAAGATGCTAGTGAATGGTGATGATGCCATGGAGGATGAGGATGACGAAGATGAGGACAGTGATGAGGAAAACGAAGATGAAGCTTCCACTGTTCCAAATATTCAGGTAATTATTGATTCTTCCTAACTATAATGTTATTCATCTCTGAAGTCGAGAGAGTCCTCAGGGCTAATACTTTGTATCATTTTTTTTTTTTTGTTGATAAACAGGTCCGCAGGGTTGCTCACCATGGATGTGTTAATCGCATTCGTGCAATGCCTCAAAATCCTCATATCTGTGTCTCTTGGGGAGATTCTGGTCATGTACAGGTAAGATAACGACCTTATATTTCAGCAGTTGGGTAATGGGTATTAGTTTAGCATTTGGCATTAAGAAACAAAAACGATCAAGATATATTCTTGTCTACTTACACGGGTTTCTTTATATGTGTCCCATATTAAGTGGTTTGGCTTTTGTATTTCTGGGCAGGTGTGGGACTTGAGCTCTCATCTTAATGCTTTAGCTGAGTCAGAAACAGAAGGTAAAGATGGAACTTCACCGGTTCTTAACCAAGCACCTTTAGTTAACTTTGCTGGCCACAAAGACGAAGGCTATGCTATAGATTGGAGTCCTGCAACCGCTGGAAGACTACTTTCCGGTAAAGTTAACTCAGTAATTTCTACTATACTCTACCAATTACATGCTTTTCAACATAGTCAATGTGTATTTATTTTTTTTCTCCACCGTTTAGGGGACTGCCAGAGTATGATTCATTTGTGGGAGCCAGCTTCTGGTTCATGGACTGTTGATCCTATTCCATTCGCCGGACACAGTGCAAGTGTTGAAGATTTACAAGTAATATATGTCACTTTGTAGCTAAATTGTGTGTCTACTGCTACTTTCTACGTAAGGCTGAACATTCTTTTCTTTGTTCCAGTGGAGTCCAGCTGAAGATAACGTGTTTGCGTCGTGTTCTGTGGATGGGACTATCGCAATTTGGGATGTCCGAGTTGGGAAATCGCCTGCGTTAGTTTTCAAGGCACATAACACAGATGTGAATGTCATCTCATGGAACAGGTTTTTCCGCCACTTTTAATGTGTAACTTGATTCTTTTTGGTTGTGTTGTTACCGACATATGGCTGATTCTTTATTTCTACTCTTTCATGAAGGCTGGCTAGTTGCATGTTGGCCTCAGGGAGTGATGACGGGACATTCTCTATCCGTGATCTAAGACTTATCAAGGTGCGTTGAAGACCATAGCTTTATGATTTCCATATAAATAACTTAACAAGATTCTGATGTGATAGCATTTGAATCTTGAACTAGGGTGGAGAAGCTGTGGTAGCACATTTTGAGTATCATAAGCATGCTATCACGTCGATTGAGTGGAGCGCTCATGAATCCTCGACTCTTGCAGTCTCTTCGGACGATAACCAGCTCACGTGAGTCACAGAGCTTATACATAAAACATCGACAATCCTCATAAAAACTGTGAATCTGTCTAATGGGGTTTGGCTATCTGCAGGATATGGGATTTATCCTTAGAGAAGGATGAGGAAGAGGAAGCAGAATTCAAAGCTCAGACCAAGGAACAAGTCAACACACCTCAAGACTTGCCTCCTCAGCTTCTCTTCGTTCACCAGGTAAACATTTTACTTTAATTTCCTAAGCTCGTGTTTAGTTCAAACAAATTCTGAAAACCTCGCATTTTACCGGGAATTCCAGGGACAAAAGGACTTGAAGGAACTTCACTGGCACAACCAGATTCCAGGGATGATCATCTCAACTGCTGCTGATGGTTTCAACATCTTGATGCCTTACAACATTCAGAACACACTTCCTGATCTCGCTGCCTGAAAAGATTTGAGTCGTTGTCTGAAAACTTTTAGTCTCTTGAGTTTTGTATTGTCCTCTGTTCGTCTATTTGTTTCATTGTGGCAAGTTTCAAGAACTATACTCTTACTCTTTCACAACTTTCAAGGTTCATTGGTTTCAGTTATGAAAAAAAGTCAAAAGTAATTTTGAAAAACATACTCTTCTCCACGAGTATGTATTATTATTGTTCAAAAACTTTTTAAGGTATCACTCAGCTTTTGAATGATATAACAGAAACATTGACAAAGAGTTATGAAACTACTAAAGTGGTCTGCGAATGTCCAATGGATAATATAGCTTGTAAACACTTCTTACATTTTCTCCATGATAACCTGATTGATATTAAGTTGTTCAGTGATATAACTCAAACAGATAAACACCTTTATCAAGAAACTCTGACCTATCAATAGAGCCGTGCCTAGAGTTTTGGGACCCGTAAACGATATTAAAAAAAGATCCCAATTAACTATCATTGTCACAAATTCAATAAAATCAATATGATTCATATAAAATAAATAATAACTTTAATTGTTTTAAATTATATAAAATCAATAATACAAAAATAATTACCATTATCGGTTTTGAATTCACAAAACTACAAAAAATATCTATAATTTAAACTTATTTCAATCTAAAATTCTGAAATATATTTCCTTAAAGTAGATAAATTAACCAATTATTTGAGTTTTTATTTGTAATTAAATTTAAATCACAAATTAAACTAAATCTAATATTAGATGAAAAAAATATATTAGAAAAACTTAACTATTAACAGATACCAATTAAATATGTGGTTATTTTGGTAAGAAGAATAATGAGTTGTAAAGATTTTTAAGAAAGAAAAGGAGAATAAAAATATAATTTTTCTAATTGTTTAAAATTTTATGTGTATTATCTTAATATTTTATTGTATTATTAGATTAAGTTTTAATTAGTTAATTGGACATTTCAATCTATTATATTAAAACAGAAGCACATTTAGTACTTGCTTCCAAACACTCTTAATTTTTTTTAAGTGTTTAAAAATAATTTTAATAATTATTTATATTTAATTTTGAAAATTAGTTATTAATTTAAATATTTTTAGAGTTCCTTAAATATAGGTAATTTAGATTCGATTTGATTTAATTAAAATAATAAATCAGATATTAATTTAGATCTGATTTAAAGATTCTAATTTAAATAATTTCTATACTATTAAACATTTTTATCAAAAATATCTAGAATTTGTTTTTTTTTTTAAATTCACATATGAAAAATAATGGTAATATTTGAAATATAAAATATTTATAATGATGTAAATGATATGATATTTATGTTGTTTATATAATATATTTACGATTATGATTTATTTACAAATTAATAATAAAATAATAAGTAAAATTCAAATGTATAATTTAAAATATTAAAAATATATTTTTTAAAATTCATAGAACTAAAAATATATATAAAAAATCGGGTTAAAAATATTTTGGTAACTAATATCATTAATTTTGAATTATACATGTATATCGAAAATATATTTTTCATACAAAATCAAAACATAAAAAATTAAAAATTATTGCATACACTATAATGTGGTTTTAAAAA
The DNA here is from genome assembly GCF_000478725.1 of Eutrema salsugineum. Lineage (NCBI taxonomy): Eukaryota > Viridiplantae > Streptophyta > Magnoliopsida > Brassicales > Brassicaceae > Eutrema > Eutrema salsugineum. Next base: position 14,062 of record NW_006256901.1, on the reverse strand, counting down.
CCAGTTGTACACTCCCTTCGTTGATTAAATTTTAAAAAACTATAATGCTAATAATATTTTTAATACATTTCAAAATTTTAACAAATATTTATATTATACGGTAATATGAACGGAAAAATTTATAATAGTTTATTTTGAATTAATATTATGAACGGGTTAAAATTATATTTTTATAATCATAATTAATTTTAATACTATAAAAATATATTTAAACACAAAAATCAATATTTTTACTTATTAAAGAATATATTTATAAAAATAATTATATCTAAACTTAAAAACACAAATTATATTACAAAATTCGTTAAATAATAAAAAATATTCTCGTACGGATGCACGGGTTAGAATTTAATTGTTTTTAAAAAAGCGGGCCCATAGGCGAGTGTTTCTTTTTTCTCTGCATAGGCACGGCCCTGCCTATCAAACAGACAACACAGCTACAATCCACAACAAGCCACCTACGCTAACTACAATGCTCGTGCACTAGTCTAACACAAGGCCTTAAAACTCGACGGATTTAGATCAGTACAAATTATGATGTCAACAGAGAGCCATACCGAGCTTCATGTTCTTGAAGAGCGTGTCGGAGAAACCTGAGATTACCCTTTGTCAGAGCTTGCAAAATGACTTATGTACTGGAAAGGTAGAGAAGCTGGATTCATAGAGATCAAATATCACCCGCAGATGCGAAATAAGTTTGAACAAAAGGAAAGTTGTTAGCTCATGGAGGATTATAATTTTGCAAAAGCTCAGCTTTTGGTATGATTCCTACGGAAAGTTTAACGGGTACATGAAGCAAAATTTCCTCTGCTATGCTAACATTCCAGTTGCAAATCTAAGCAATCTCTTTACAAACATAATCGTTCGGTGATCCCTAACATGAATGAAATTCAAAACAAACGATTTGTTGCTCTCATGAAACCCTAGAACACAATCAATGGGCACAAATCCATCGGAGACCAAACACCAAACGTTGGATACCAGTAATGCAAAAACGTGCATACGCCTCACAGATCACAGTCAAATCCAGTACAAGAATAACAGCAAGAACACAATGAGAGCGATACACAAGCAAGGCTGTATTTAACTTGGATGTTTAAATGTCAAACAACATAGCTTCATTCAAACAACAAAGAAAGTCTAGGTTACAAACAATAACAACATAGAATAGCGGCTAGTTTATAAACCATAAAACAAAAACAGCCTTTGCATCAGTTGGTCCGATATGTCTCCAAAACCTGAAAATCCAACAAAATACAACAAAACACAAAATTATGACAAAATACATCAAAACACAAAATCATGTTTTTGATGCCATCTAAGAAAGTGAGAGATAGAGCTAGAAACAGTTAGCATCTTTTAATGGCGCCAGAAGAACCAGCTTGATTTGGTGGCTTTTTCCTTTTTCTCTTTCATCTTCTCTTCTTCCAACTTCATCTTCTATTCTTCCAACTTCATCTTCTATTCTTCCAACTTCATCTTCTCTTCTTCAAACTTCATCTTAATATTTTCTTCAAATTTTTCATTCATCCTCTCTTACAAGATCTCGAGCTCATATTAGTGTTCAGACTTCAGATTATTCATCTTGTCCTCCAGCAGATATACATTAAAGACTTTAAGGTGATACATTATCTCTAATGGAGACGGTGGAAAGGTTAAATTTCACAAACCAGATTACACCACCGTAAAACACAATTCCCACCAAACAAGCCCCACATTCTTGGACATGGGTAGCAACGCATCACTCTAAGCCCCACATTCTTGGAGATGGGTAGCAAAGCATTACTCTGAGTGTGGTTTCTGGTGAAAAATACCCAAGATATCTCATCAATTTAACCCTTAAGATCTAAACATGAGCTACCAAGATACAAAAATAAAATTCCATATTAAGGGTTATATGTGAACAAATATTGTACACTTTTTAAAAAAATATCGGTATTTATATGCCTTTTTGTAATGTTTATAGGTTTTTTACTAAAAAAAAAGTTATCAACCAAGTTTAAAATAATTAGTACCTTAATAAAGAAATTATATTTAAAAAACTTTGCTGAAATTTAATTTCGAAATTAAAACTGATAAATAATTATTTCTGCTCTACAATGTCAATACAATTGAATAAGTTGACTTTGTTATCAATTGAGATACATATAAACTGTTTATAAAATTGAATTAATCAACGAAGTTTTAGTTTGATTTTCTTTTCTCTTTTTCATTTTGGTTTTGAAAATTTTTTATGGAAAGAACATAATCTATTTTTAAAATTTAAGGCATTCAAATTTTTTAAAATCTATTTTTAAAATTTTAGTTTGATTAGACCGGCAGTGTATAAGGTCAATGCTTAGGAGGTTTTAAGTCTGAGGAAATTATTTCCAGGGTTGATCAATTGGAGGCAAAACCCAGTGGTCCTACTTGTTTCTGCTTCATCACCAGACTACTCAGAGGAGATAGAGGAGATATGTTTATATGTTAATCTTTGGATGTTTTATGACCTTATGTTAATTTAATAAAAATTCTCTAATGCTTTTGAATATTTAAGGTATTTGTTCCTTGAAACTATTCGAAATGTGTTTATGAATCGCGTTGTATGTTCTGATTACTTCTCGACCATTCCTTATGTCAAATGAAATCTACCAGACTACTACAAAGAATTTCGGAGTAAAGAATTTCGAAGTAAGGAATTTCTTGATACAACAAGGATAACCCGCAATTTGCAGGGTCAGGATGTGAATGTATATATCTATGAGCCAACAGGCTTTCCGTTTAGTTTAGGGAACGGATCTTGCTTGCTTAGAACCACCACTTTGCTCTTGTGAGCCAAATAACCTTTCACAAGGTTTTTGTATATCAAGATCGTCATTATACATTCCACCTGCAAAAAAATGTTTTCAGAACTAGTGAGTTTACAGAATTCATTCTAGTAATTAACAGCGATGAGTGGAATGACAACATAGAAGAAACCTCGTCAAGATCCATGTCTATTTCTAGCCATCTAAGTGCTTTGGCAATCACTTCAAGCTTCAGCTGGTGAGCTCTCGCTGGATCACTCAGCTTCTGGATGATATAACTGAAACATCGATGAAGAGTTGATGAAACTAAAGTAATCTGCGAATGTTCAATGGATATATAGATTGTAAATACTTCTTACATTTTCTTCATGAGTCTCTGGTAGACTTGGAGCTCCAGCTTTTCCAAGACAAGATACACACCGGACCTCAAGAACCTGATTGATATTAAGTTGTTCAGTGATATAACTCAAAACAGATAAACTCCTTTATCAAGAAATATTGTTAAGACCCATCAAACAGACATCACAGCTACAATCCACTACAAGCCACCTACGCTAATTACAATGCTCATGCACTAGTTTAACAAAAGGCCTTCAAATTCGGATGTAGAAAAGTACAGTAAGATGTCAATAGAGAGACATACCGATCTTCATGTTCTTGGAGAGCGTGTCGGAGAAGCCTGAGATCACCCTTTCTCAGAGCTTGCACAATGTTTATGTACTGGACAACGTCGAGAAGTTGGATTAATAGAGATAAACTATTACCCGCAGATGCGAAATAAGTTTTGACGTAGAATTGAGGAGAATATTCGAAAACAAAAGGAAAGTTGTTACCTCATGAAGATTATATTTTTGCAAGAGCTCATCTTTTGGTATGATTCCTATCGAAAGTTTTACAGGTATCAAATACTTCAATATCATCCTGATCCACATATGCCCCATAAGCTCATTCAGCAACGCAGTGAGTAAGTTAATCACAGTGTAAAGTTAGTAAACCACAATTATACCTGATATTCCGTTGTTTCTTGGGGTTGCAATACTGTAAGGCATATGATAGCTTTGTATCAGCCTGCAAGAACGAAAATAGAACATGTCTCTATCATTATTTCGATAAATACTACAAAATGAACGTTGATTGAACCAGAAAATCTATTAGCGACTCACAGCAGGAAAATTCTCGTTGAAGACTTCTAATCTTCCGGTATAATACATGTATGTAACCTGCGGTGTTTGTGAAGGAAAAAAAAACATAAGATTCACATAAGCAAATCAGGAGGCCAGTTGCAGAGAATTGCACTAGACCTTGTCTCTTTTTGGAAATTCCTCAAAGTCAAATATCCGGGCAGTCTCAATACTTCTTATCACACTTCGACAAAGATTGACAGTTCCAAGCTGAAATACATAAATTAGGGACATGTTTAGTACTCCAATCAATGGTTGATCATACATCAAATAATAATATAGTGCATGTTCACCACTTCAAATCATGAATATCAAACTATCAAAAGAAAGCAATTCACCTTGAAGTACGTCTTGAACAATTGGCAAGTCACATATAATGCTCCGACTCGTTTTGGACCTTTACCCTACAGTTTAAAACTAAATAAGGAGCCAAAAAATAAACTCAACACAGAAGAAAAATTACCAGAGATAATATTCCTGAAGATAGATAGACAAGGCAGCTTACAGCAAGAACTCCAAAAACTTTCATGAGAAGAGATCCAGCCGCTTTCAATTTCTCAGGCGATTTTCCGTTAGAGGTCAATTCTTTATCAGCCTGCGTTTCCATTGCGAACCAATCATGTTCTCAGAACTCAACACTCGGAGATATGAAACTAAACAAATCTGAGATTTTGGATGAGTGATATAAACGTGAAGACTACCTTTTCAGCAAGAATTCGAACTTCATAACAAACTACATACAGAGCTTCCAATGCCCAAGCAGATTCCCAATTACGAAACTCCTGAACAAAAGCGCTGCACACATATCGAATCCACCAAATCTCAGACATTGTGAACACACACACCCAAAAACAAAAAAAAGCCTGTCTATTGTACAACAGGTAAGAACCTGAAACCAAATTACACATCAATGGAGCAGAGTTGAACAAGAAACTTTACTTGGCAAATTTCTCGAACGCAAGGTATGCTTCGACTAGATTCCCAACCCGGTAACTTTGCAGAGAACGAAACAAATGAGTTAGAATCTCGCCGTATTCAGAGAATTTATCAGATTGTCTTATCAAACTGCTAGCATCCTGCATCATTCAAAGAGTAAAATTCACTGGATTGAGTATTTTGAAGCTCTCCATCATAAGAATTTAGCTAACTTGTCAAAATACATTCTCAGACCTAATCTAAAAATCATATTCATTAAACTCAAGCATAGACAGAAAGTGTTACCTACAACAACTTTCTCAACAGTTTAAAGCCCTAATTTCAAAATTCACTCATTGGTAAGGAGGAGGACCCAATTGGAACACCATACTGTAAATATCCTCGACTACAATGAACCTAAAAGCCACAAAGTTTACCAATACAAAGACCATGCTTCTCTCGCAGGAACATACTGCTACTGTTTAGAGCCCTAAATTCAAAATTAACACACATTGGTGAAGCAGTGGGACCGAATTAGAACATATCGGAAGCATTCTGGATTAAAACTGAACCTAAAAGCCACAAACTTTTACCAACAAAAAGGATCATGCCTCCACTACAAAAACATACTCTACTGATTCAAAGCTCCTAATTTACGACATGGGTCTGAATCAAACAGAAAAATTTCATCAATTCAGAGAATTATATGCACCTGGAAGACGTTGAGTGCGTCGGCGAGTGAGAGATGAGATGCAGAATTGGAAGAGAAGGATAGCAGACGACAAAGTGTCGACGAGTCTTGGAGCGAAACGGCGTCGCAGAAGCGGTTTAGAAACTCTGTGATTCGTCGATGAGCTTCACCCATACTAACGTACGCCATTGTCAATTTCTTTCTTCTTCTTCTCTGTGTTGTCTTCCTTATTCCAGAGATTAACGAAACCAAACTCTCTGGATTCTTTGTTTACAAGAGAACAAACAGAAAAATGGAAATTACCAAAACGACGACGTATAAGTATAAACATGTGGAAAACATAGGACCGTCCGATTGTATCTGATGAATAGATAAACGGAAAGTTTGAAATCGTAATGGGCCTAATCCAAATAAATGACCTTTCTAATTAGGCCAATCAAAGGCCCATTTTCTGATAATAAACATGTTTGAAAATTTATCCGTCAGGACTATGAATTGCAGCGATATATTCTTAGATACGTGATCGGTGATACTACACTACGGTTTCACACTTTCACGAGGAACGGTTTTAGTGGACTGCGCATAATATTCTCCAAATGTGATCCCAAGAAAACAGATGCAGCATACTTATCTTCATTTATCAGTTATCACATACTAAGGTATTTATGTGTTTGCTATGTATTTAGTGTTTAGAATTTGGTGCATTTTTCCTTGATTTTCTCTTTCATCTTCTCTTCTTCCAACTTCATCTTTTTTTTTTTGGTAAAATGTAAAGATTATATTACCAATTTTCAGTTTTTGACAAAAATTATAAGGAAACAAAGAAAACAGATTAAACAAAAACTACGAAACAACGACAAATAAGCGGGAAACCACAACAAAAGACTAAGAAAAACGGCTTGAGAGATTAAAAAAATTAAAACCAAACAATACCAAACGAGAACGTAGCAATCACACGCCGAAACGCGGACCATTCCATTTTGCCATAGCTCCGAAGAACTAGAATTCTCATCTTAGTTGCCACGAGCATCAACCCGAGGCCAACTCTCAAACCTCATAAGGGGACACCTACAGCTTCTCCGAGAACTAATGGAATTTCCGATTTCCGCAACGGACAAGCTTGCAACCGGCGACAAGGGAGGCCGAGCAGGCAGTTGGAGCGTCACCTCGGACCGCCATTCCTGCAAAAACGAATCTCCGCAGAAACCAGCTCCCACAGCTACAAGCAAGCCGCAACAACAAACCGGCGCCTCAACAATCACGTCCAACATTGCTCCACCGTCAACACCAGACCACATCCGGAGCCAACACGAACCGAGTTCTCAGACACTAACGCGGGCCTACTACTCATTAGTCGGAAACACGCACCTTTGGGTATCCCGTGCCACGCCGATGTCGAAGACGGCGACGAAGCAAAAACCGTCAAAGCCGATCAAAGCTACCGCCGAGCCACCCGTCTAAAGGCACCGCTGAGACAAACCGCTGGTGGAGCCGCACCCGCCGGAAAGACGGGAGCCACCACTCCGAAGCTTGCCACCAGAAACAAGCCGACCTAGACACCAAAAAAACAGAGGCTAAACCCGTCCTCAAGGTTCAGAACACCATCGCCGGAGCCAAGGAGACCAGATCTGCAAATGCTACTTCGCCTCCGCGTCGGAAAGACCGAAGCTTGAGAGAGACCATAATCAGGGAGAGAGAGGAAAGAAACTACCACCCAAACACTGAGAAGGACAGAGCGCACGTCGCCGGAGGAGACCCTCAAAAGAAATCCGAGCAGCCGTCCAGAAAATTGCCGGAGAGCGAAGGAAGAAGCAGCGAGTACTTCTCGAGGCAGACAGAAAAGAGGCACGACCCAAGGACGATACCATCCTCCACCGCGACCCTAGCGACGCCGCTAAGGTCCCGCCGCCGTCGAAGAAGATATAATCGCCGGAAAAGCTTCATCACGACGCCACACCCGAACCGACGGCCACCAAGCTTAACTACACATTAAATGAAAGAGGGGAGCGAGGAGGTCCCTCTAGCCCTGGGCATAAAACCCGCACCCGAAAAATTAATCCGAAACCGACCCGAAAATTCGGATTCGGATCGGGTTCGGGTTGAGCAAAAAAACCGAATGGTTATTGATGCTGAATTACTTCGGTTTATCGATTTGATTCGGATTAATTGATGATAACCAAATTAAACTCGACAACCCGACATAAAACAAAACCTGTTTTTTCATTTAGAGCGTCTCCTCTTCTCTTCTTTCACGACAACTTTCCCCAATCTCAAAGTCGATTTAGGGCAAAAAATCCTCAAAAATCAACCTGGATTCATCTAATTTCAAAAACCCTTTCTCTCCAATCTCTGAGTCATCGAGAATTCGATCTCAGGTAAGAACTCTATTCCTTTTTTTTGTCGATTTTACTTGTAAACAGGTTGTCGATTTCATATTTGTTTTTCGATTTAGGGTTTTTTCTGATTTATATTTCGTTTTTCATAGCTTTTATTTTCGATTTTGGTTGTTTATAGCTTCGATTTGGATGTTAGATGTAGGGAGAGTTTATAGTTTTGATTTTGGGTTTAGATTTCTCTCCATCTCTTTGGAATTTCTCTATAATATTTTGGGTTTAGCTTCGACATGGTTTAGATTTCTCTCCATCTCTTTCTTCTTATTTAAGATTCTTGTGAAGCTAAAAAACCATGTCGCTGTCTTGTATTCTTCATACACTTTGATCAAAGCATTGCTGTAGTTAAGTCACACGATTTGTTTGCAAAGTTATCTTGAACTCTTGTGTCTCACCTAAACTCTGCTTTGTATTTGTAGATGGATTCATCATCAGAACCAACCCCTACGAACACAGATGCAGCAAACACTCACGTTCCTTATGAAGATCTTGATGATGATGATATTGAAACACCTGCGAGTCGAGGAAAAAGAAAACAAACCGGTGAAGGCTCTGCTTCTCAGCAACCAAAGCAGATGAAGCTTCTTGATCCAAGGTCTGATGTGTGGAAGCATTACACGAGGACCAAAGAAGACAGAGACAGGTGCATATGCAACTACTGTCGGCGGTTGTATAGGTGTCCAACAACATCAGGGACCAAAAATTTGAGGAACCATCTTGGAATATGCAAGCATTTCCTCGCATGGAGAGAGGGTCAACAACAAAGCAATGGCAAGACTCAGAGTGTACTGAATCAGGGTGGTGGCCTGGGTGTAGCAAAAGTGTCCGAGAAAGTTTTTAGGGAAGCAACAGATGAGATGATTGTTCTTGCGGAGCTGCCACTTAGCTTTGTGGATAGCATAGCTTGGAAGCATTTCTGCGATAAATGCAGGCTCTACGACCCTCACTCTCGGAGGACTGCTACCAGAAACATTTGCGGGATGTATGTGGCTAAGAAAAAAGCATTGAGGGATGTCATTAGAGCCAACAAGCATCGTGTGTCTCTAACAACTGACATATAGGTTGCTCAGCCTACAGGTATGGATGTCTGGTTTCTTTTCTTTTAGTGTTCGTTTAGGATTTTTACCACTATATTTATATGTTTGTATTTTATTTGTTAACTCTGGTTTCTTTATTTTTTTCTTTATTTAACAGGGGCTAGTTATATGGTGATCACTATTCACTTTGTGGACATGTTTTGGAGGCTAAAGAAGTACATCATCGGCTTTAAACATGTCACTGATCACAAAGGTAAGACTATATCAACTGTTCTCTTGGACTGTCTTGCTGAATGGGGAATAGATAAGGTGTTTAGCATCACTGTTGACAATGCAACAGCGAACGGTTCTGCTATAAGTAGATTTCATAGGGAATTTGGGTTAAGAAATCTGGAAGCATTTGTGCTCGGTGGTGATTATTTCCACGTAAGGTGTTGTGCTCATATCATTAATTTTATTGTGCAAGATGGTTTGAAAAAATAGAGTCAAGTGTTAATGCAATTCGCAATGCTATCTGTTATGTTAGATCAAAAACAACTAGGCAGAGTTCATTTGAACTAAGAGTAGACTCTGGAAAGCTGAAAAGGGGTAGTTTGCCATTGGATGTTAAAACAAGGTGGAATTCTACTTACATAATGTTGCATAAGGCGTCGAAGTACAGACATAGAGGATAAGCTGTATCTTGATCATTTTACTGAGTTAGAAGATGGGAAAGTAATAGTTGGACCTCCTTCTGTAATTGACTGGGATAATGTTGAGAGGTTGAACCGTTTTTTAGTCGTCTTCTATGAGTCTACTCTTCAGGTATCAGCTTCAACCACTCTGAACTCTTACAAATGCTATGGGGAAATAGTCACCATCGAGAAAACCTTGATGAACCTTACCACAAGTGCAGACGCAGAAATAAGAACAAAGGCTGACGCAATGCTGCTCAAGTTCGACAAGTATTGGGATGGGATGAATGGTTTAAACAAAATGCTAATCATAGCATCAGTATTGGATCCTAGAAAAAAAATGGATTTAGCTAACATGTGTTTTGCGAGGCTATATGGTGAGAACAGCAAAGACGCACAAGAACTCAATGCCTCAGTCCTAGTGGTTCTGCGAGCACTATTTGATGAGTACTCCTCTAGATTCTCTTCAACTCCAAACTCGCAGTCCTCACAGTCTAACCAGGCACAATCATCAGAGCATTCACAAGGTTTAAGAGAGGAAGTGATAGATGATGATTTGGGATTGGGATATGAGAGGATGGATTCTATCTACAAAGCAAAGGTTGCAGAAACAAGAGTCAATGATACAAGGGACGAGTTAGATAAATATCTTAAGGAGGGTGTTGAGGTCGCGAACACATTACCTGGTGTTGAGTATGACGTGCTTGACTGGTGGAGAACAAACTGTTCCAGGTTTCCTATACTTTCCCAAATGGCAAAGGATGTTTTGGCAATGCAGGTCTCCTCTGTGGCATCTGAGAGTGCTTTTAGCACTTGTGGACGCATCATAACTCCAGCTCGAAGCTGTCTTACTCATTATATGGTGGAGGTGCTGATGTGTACGGAGCAATGGATGAAGGAGGAAATTCGGTGTAAAAGTGAAAGTGGCTTGGTTACAGTGGAGCAAATCGCTTCTGAATATGAATTTTTGGACAACCTTATGAGAGGTATGTTATGGTTTTGGCTTGTTTATTTATATTTTTATATCATTTCACTTGTTCTAACTTCAACTTCTCTTAATTCTTTGTTTAGAGTTTGATGATCCAATAAGTGTGGAAGATTGAATCTCACCCTATTAATGACTTCAACAATCGACAATGGGTAAGTAGTATCAAAATATTGAATTTGGTTTTGTTTTGTTATATCATTTGTATTGGTTTCTAATTTTATTTAGAGATCGGTTTTGTCGTTTCAGATGCATATTTGATTTGCTATGAAGTTCACACTTTTTGGAGGCTGGAGTTATGCACTATCTTAGTTCCTGCTTATTCTCTTTGTCATTTTGACCTTTTAGTATGAACTAAGATGGTTTGGACTTTGATGGTTTGGATTTTTATTTTTAAACTAAGTATGAACTAAGATGGTTTGGAGTTTGATCTTTTAGTATGAACTAAGATGGTTGGAGTTTGAATATTGTGAGGCATTGTTACGTTTGATCCATTTTTTGCTATTTTTGTTTAGTTTTATTTGTTATTGCAATTTCGGTTTTTGTAGAATTTTTTCGGGTTTTCGGGTTTTTCGGATTTAACTAACCCGATTTATCCGATTTCAAATTGTTTCGGTTTATTTCGGTTTTTATTTGCTAAATCCGATCCGATCCGATCCGAACCGAATTTTCTGAAATAACCGAATGGTTTATAAAGTTCAAATCCGAAAATCCGATTACCCGGAAAACCCGATCCAAACCCGATCGGGTATCCGAATGCCCAGGGCTAGGTCCCTCCTCCGGCGACGGTGTGCCACCACGCGCGCCGGAGAAGGAGATCGGAGCAGATGAAGGCATCGACAAGAAGAAATAATTTCAGATCTAAAACTTTCGGGAGAGAAAAGGAGGAGAGAGAATCCCTCTTTTTCCTTCCAACTTCATCTTCTCTTCTTCAAACTTCAACTTCACCTTTTCTTTAAATTTATGATTCTTCTCTTCCAAGATCTCAAGCTCATTTTGGTGTTCAGACTCTAGGTTATTGGTCAACTGGAGACTTTAGCTGAGACACTATCTCTGTTGGAGATTGTGTGTAAGGGTCAAATTTCACAAATCAGATTTCACCAACAAAGCCCACATTATTGGAAATAGATAGCTAAGCATCATTAAGAATGTATGTTTTTTTGTAGGAAAACTCACAATCTCTGTAAAAAAAAATATCTCATCAATTTAGCCCTTAAGATCTAATCATGAGCTAGCAAAATACAATAATAAAATTTCATATTAAAGGTTATATATGAACAAATATTGTACATTTTTTAAAAGATATCGACATTTATATATCTTTTTGTAATGTTCATAGGTTTTTTTGCTAAAAAAAGTTATTAATTTAGTTTAAAATAATTAGTAATTTATTAGGGAAATTATATTTTAAAATTTTGTTAAAATTTTATTTCGAAATTGAAACTGATAAAAAATTATTTGTGGTCTACAATGTCAAAAACAATTGAATAAGTTGACTTTGTTATCAATTCATATTTAATAAAAGATTTTGTAGAAAAACAATTCCAACATTCACAACAGGCAACATTCAAGGCAACATTCAATGATACGTTATGCGTTAGTTGAAAGTACTCACTCTCCCCCAACTCCCAACATTAGCAACATTGAGATTGTTAACCTCCCATTCTGACTTTCCTTCCCCTTTCCTTGATTGAAGATTATTTCATCACAAAGTCTGACCATAAAAGATTTTGTAGAAAAATATGCAAGAAACTGTTTATAAAATTGGGTTTTAGTTTAATTTCTTTAATTTTTTTATTTTGGTTTTTTAAAAAATTATGAAAAAAACACCATCTAATTTTTTTAAAAAAAAAGACGAGAAACTTTGATGTTAATTTATACTTTCTTGTCTTTAAAGCAAATATACATCTTCTCAAAACTCTTCCTTACGAATCTTCCTTATGAGACAAAGAAATTTATAATAATAAAAAAAGCTTATAAATAGTAACAGGTACAATCGATCTTTACTCGTATTCCTTGCTTTTTGGAAGTGTTTTCATCTCAAATAATCTACAATGCTTATGCTTAGATTCATCACTCAAACTATGACTACATGAATTGCTTATGGGACCATCTTATATTCTCTTATGTCATACTTAGCAAGTGGATTTGTCCAAACAAAATTTTAAAGAGAACGTTGCAGCTGTATCTGCAGCTAATATCCTAACTAACTAAAACGTTGCAGCTATATCTGCAAATCCTTAAACTGAATGTTTACAAATACAACCAAATAATCTCGTAGCTGTTTAGACTCTTATTAAAATACTCAAATTGAGAGAAGTCATCTCAGGATTAGCTTTTATGTCGTAATGCTAAAAGTTGAAAATAACAACAGATTAGGAGGTTTTTAGGGTTCATACGAATGTATACTCATTTCTTTTTACGGAAATATTCCATTATGAACATTAGCTAATCTAAAATTCGTAGATTTATTGTTAACCACTCGTCTCATAGTAGGAGTTGCTTGTGGACCATCTTCACTATATTCTCTGCTTTCGTACTTTGCAGATGGAAATTTATTCCAATAAAATTTAAGTGTAATGGTGATCAATCAATATGTACATTTTAGCCTTTTGCAATGTGTAATTAAACCTTCACAAATGACAAATTTTTTTTCTTCAGAGATTCAAATAAGTCTGTATCTTATCGTTCATTAGTAGACAGCTCTTACTAATTACACAACAATTTACACTGTAAAAACATAATTATTGTATTAATTTATTATCCATATTACAAATACCAAAGAAGAAGAAGAAGAAAAAGAGTTTTCTCATTCTCTTACTATGTGTTTATCATTTATTCAGAGGCATCACTTTCAACTTCTTCCAAGTTTCAATAATTACTATTTTTTTTTAATTGGGGCAACCAAATAATTACGAATTAAAAAGTCCAATTTAATATTCGCTGAATTGTTCCTTATTGTTTGGATAATTTGATAAGTCAGCGGCAATGAAAGATATTGAAATCGCATTTCGGCGATATGGTCTGTAGAAGCAACCTCGCCGTATTCTCTTGCCGCACCACCGCGTCTTCTTTCTCCACAAGCACAGCTCCGATGATTCTCTCGTAACCTCCTCCGCCTCCGTTGGCCACGTAATCCACCATCGCCGCCTGTACTGGCCCCAAACTAGGGTTAAATGCCGCCGATTCCATGTACCATCCTCTGTACACTTTCCCGTCGCAATCCACCAGCGAAACTCCCGATGGACACAAACTGTACGGCGCGTACGATCTATTCGCCGCCGCTAGAGCCGTGCGCTTTAATTCGTCGGAGGAATCTGTGTTCCCGTTGGAGATCGAATCGAGATCCGGGATCGTGAGTTTGTTATCGTGATGATCAAGGATCAGAGGAAGTCTCTCGATC
>NW_006256902.1:0-12495 GCF_000478725.1 Eutrema salsugineum | reverse complement strand
GACTAAGTCACGTCAGTGCACCAAAGTCGAGCTAAACGGCTTAAAACAAAAGCGCTTAATGGGAGGCAACCCATTTAGGTATTGTTTTCTTTAGGATTTTTCTTTCTTTTTCTTTTGATCTTTTTCTTTTTCTTAGTTTCAGGCCTTTATTATAAAACAAAAAAGCCAAAAAAATAAAAAAAAAAGAAAAAAACCAAAAAGAAGGATGGTCCCTGACTGCTCGGCCCAGCAGAAACCAAGGAGAAGCAGGAAACAGGCCGCGATATAAGCCCCCGCGGTCGCAGGTGTTCTGACCGCGGGAAACAGCCCTTCGACCGCAGCCGCGTCTTTCTGACCGCGGCCGAGCACCGGTTTGCCGCGGTCGCGTGACCTCTGACCGCGGCAAATGGTCGTTGAGATGAAACCCGACCCCAAATCACCCACTTCACCTCATTCCACCTCACCAAGTCCCACTCCACCTCATTCATCACTTCCCACCACCTTCATCACCACCTATCACCTTCCCAAACCTCTTCGAATGAATCTGGTTCATCTCCACCAGCATCCCGGATCCAGGTAAGTTCTATTTGGCCTTACCAATTCGATTATCTATGCATTTTTCTCATCTAATCTCGACTTGTTTCACATTGAGGACAGTGTGATTTAAGTCTGGGGGAGGATTTCATCCCTTTCTAACAACTTTTCTTTCATGAATCTTGCATTATCTACACTTTTTGCATTTTCCTTAAAGTTTTTCAAAAATCGGTTTTCAAAACAAAATACATTTTAAAGGGAATGGTGAACATGAATCAATGATAGTTGACTGTGTGCTTTTAGACTGTTCCTAGGGACATGCTCATTCATGATTTAGGACTAGACTAGGCGGTAGCTAAGCACATTTGAAACGAAGTACCCCAGAGGAATTTGAATGATTTCGAATTAGATGAAGGAATACACTAGCTCTGTTTTATTTGGACTTAATTTAGACTTAATTTTCTCATTGAAGCATTGGACCAGGGAAACGAATCATACATTCAGGACTCCTTTACCCTTTTTATCACTCTCTATTGATCCTGAATGGCAAGTTCATCTTTAGCTAGTTCCCACCTTAACCAATCCTCTTTCAAACCACATGCACTTTTGTTTTCTATTGTCTTATATGCAGATATGTGTAAAAACGTTGGAGAGAAAGAGAAACGACGCAGTTTTCAGTCACCAAAGACAGAGACCTGCGATTTGCCGGAAAAGTTCCCGGAAGGATTCAACACAAGAGGAAGCTCAGTTTGCCTTAGAAAAATCTCAAATTTTGGTACAATCTCGTCCTCTAGTCTCCCTCTCTTTAAAAGGCATTTCCTTTTCGTTAAAAAAAAAAAGTGACTGAATCATTTTCTGTAGTTCGATTTTATGTCCTAAGGCAACTGGAGTTCGATTTTATGGAGTTTTGGAGATCATTTTCTGATTCCCGGAAAGAATTTAAGTCTGGGGGAATAACGGTTTACAACAAAGGAGGAAGGATTATGCAACAACATTTGGCAAGAAGAAGTGACTGAAAATTGCGGTCATCAACAGGTCCTTATCGTTCTTGCGGTTTTGCATATTATCTTGCATCCTCTAGATTCATCAGGTAACTCGAAACACTTTAACTCCACCACTGAAACAGTCCTTTAATGCCAAACTCCGTCTACCCTGGATGATGTCTTTAATGAGAACTCACTATTGAACTTAATGAATGTAGAGAGCTAGTTGACTGGAATCAAGATTTAGATTGTTAAAGTTTTGTATGACGGAAAAAGTGGATTAGTATCTTTTGTGTATTGGTGAGAATTTTCTAGACTAAGTTGTGGATTGATGCACGATCTTTGGTCCTAGTTTAGGAGTTCATGTCTCTGAGATTTGTGCATTCCCTATTTTTTGTTTTCACTTAACCAGCTTAGACTTTTGCTTTGTCTGAGGACAAACAAAGGTTTAAGTCTTGATAGCATTGTATTTTGACCACTTTTATGGATCGTTTTGAAATAATTTTTCTATGTTTTTAATTGCTTTCAAGTACTTTTATTACGTTTTTCTAGTATTTGTAGTTCCAAGACTCTTTTCAGGTAACTTAGGGAAAAGCTTAACAAAATGGATAGAAGACCAGATTTCAGCTCAGAGTCAAACCGTCAGAATTTCACCCCCGATTGAAGGCCTTCTCACCGTCTGATCCAGCTTAAATTTGGAGATCTCAAAGATGGAAGTATCAGCTTTCCAGCACTCTTTACAGCTTGGCAATCCAACGGTTCGATCAAAAGATACGCGAAGAGCAAGATGTCCCGTAAACCAGCCGGCAAGCGTTTCCACCCGCGGCCAACAGGCCATTCCCCGCAGTCACAACCATCCCGACCGCGGCCAGCCACCCATTCACAGCGGTCACGTACATCCCGACCATGGCCAGCTAACTCCGAGTTTGAAGGCCCATTTTTGAAGCCCATATCATTTTCTCAGCCTCAATTCCGGAACCCTAGACACCAGAGAGTATTGGAGACTATAAATACATATCATTTAGGTCATTTTTGAAGAGAGAAAGAAGAGAGACAAAATAATTTACATAAATTTTACTTTAAGCTTTATTTTTAGGTTTTAGGGAGAGAGAGATCTATCTCATGAACTCTTGTTCTTTCTTTTTCAATTTCGGTTTCTGTACTACTTTTTAATACTATGTTTTTGATTTCGTTTATTATGTGTGACTAGTTTTATTGTTGGGTCTAAGGGATTTTCGATGGGGATATATATGTTCGATGAGGATTCCATGAGCTATTGAGCCGAATCTTAGAACTTTTTCTTCTGAATTCGTTTTTTACTGCATGAGAGTAGCGTCATGAACTACAATCTGATCCAGATGCTTGGTGACACAAAATTGTTCATCCGGTGTCAGATCTAGTTTAGGAGAGCAAAACAAACATAGGAGTGGAAACCTACCTATGGGCGATTTGTGAATGCTGACGAGTCTTAAACATAATGCACCTCTTCTTTTCCAGGGCCAGAGTGGAAACCTACTGGTCAGGGTTGAGAGAGATAGTTGTCTATGATCACGACAGTGACGTATTGATATGATCGTGACCAGCTCAGAGGAGGAGGAACCAGAGGTAGCTAGCAGGATTACTCGTTCCAGAGCTAGAGAGATGGCTAAGGAGGCTCACGCTCTCATTTCAGCAGAGGACATCGATCAACTGGAGGCTGGAGCTCACATCTTCAACATCTCTATCTTGAAGAATGAAGAACCCAGTAACAATGACTAGGTAACTTAGGTGATGATTCTGTACTCTTTTCCTTGGTGATGATTTTGGAAGGCAAGGAGGTTCTTCTCCAAGGTTTTTAACGAGGCAGAAATCATTGCTACGTCGAGTTACTTAGAAGTTGTTACTAATGGGTAATAATGTGCAAAATCACAATAACTTGTGCACTAGTATTTTAGGCGCACCACTTAGGTTTAGAAGGGACGCCTCGCTGTTTTATTTTTACAATAAACTTCGTGTTGTTTTATTTCAAATTCCATGTAGCTTTGTTATTAGGGCTGCGATTTTCTCTCTTAGTCTATAAAAGGAGAAAATCGCCTAAGTAATATTCAGTGAAGAATTTTGATCAAACTTTTAACGTGTTCTTCTCTCTTTGATTTCTGAGAACTAAAAACTCTGAAATTCGAATCTCTTAAAAACTAATCTGTTTACAAGAGGTTCTTCTATCCCTCCATTCCATCGATATCATCTCATCATCACCAACAATCGATCATATCACCATCACATCCCTCTCACGATCCCTTCGCGACGAGCCACACACACCACCAAATCGAGTCTTCAACTCGATCCGCCAGCCACCATCGTCTCTCATCGTTTCGACCATCATCATTGAGTCACCACCATCATCTTATCGCTTCATCGAATTCATACTATCCACCATATCGCTACATCTATTCCTCTTTGCTTCAGAGTTGATCGCCTAGGATCGTATCACGTGGTATCAGAGCCAACTCTGAACCAAAGGCTGAGCGAAACTCTAACCCTAATCTCTGTGCTTTGAATTTTCGTATTTGTGCTATTAGGGTTTAGTGATTTCGGTTGATTGTGTGCATCGAACTGATTCCTTTTACTTGCTGAATCATTGTCGCGTCGTGTAGGTTAAGGGTTATCGAATCGTATCATTCGTTTTGTTTGTGATATTTGCTAGATCGTGTTCGTCTCAAGTGTATTTCAAGTCGACTTTGTTTTGCGTCGAGTCTTATCGCTTCGTATCGAATTTGTAGATCGTGTCTAGGGTTTTGATTGTCTTCGTTTTCGTTAAGGTTGATAAATCGTTGTTATTGATTTAGAGTCTGATATTTCGAGTCTGTTCATCTGTTGTAACGATTTCGTTTAGGCTTGTTAGGAAAATCTTCGTGAATTTTCGTTAAGTTTGTTAAAAAAAAAAAAAAAAAAAAAAAAAAAACAGTACAGAATTTTTTTTAATTTTTTTTATGTTGAGTTTAGTTCGATCATGCTGCTACTTTTTTGATTCCTTCTAGAACAAGTTACTGCGAGTTTTTTTTTTAAATTTTTCAAGGTACCATGGAGCTTTCGGCTGAGGCGATGGAAGCTCTGAACCGAGCAATGTCTCAACAATTTAAAGAAGCGAATCAAGCCATAGCAACTCAGCTCACCCAACAAATCGAACAACTCAATGAAAAGTTCGAGACAAAGATGAATGATCTGCTCAAAGATCTCAGTGCAAGTGGAGAAGAGTCATCTCAAACTCCAACTCCGTCGGAAGCAATGCGCTTAGCTAAGGGTAAAGGGCACATAGGATCTTCTCGGAAACTCCCACGCCAGGACTAAAGCTAAGTCCAGTCAAAGCCAGATTGGGGGCAGAGAGACTACGTTTAACCCGAGAAGGAATCCTACTGGTGCAGAACGAGATGGCCAAAGGGTAGATCGTCAGCACCGCCGAGAGGAATATATTGCTGGGCATCGAGTTACCCTGGAATCAGACCCAGAATACTATGAGGAGGACGAAGCTTCTGATCATAGCAGAGAAACTGTGAGACGAGATCGAGGTCGAGAACATGGTCGAGATTATGATCCTCTACGTCAGCAGCTGCATCACATCAAAATCCAGTATCCTCCTTTCCATGGAACTAATGATCCCGAAGCTTATCTAGATTGGGAAAGGAAGATGGAGTCTAATTTTCTGGTCCAAGGAACTTACGAGCTCAACAAGGTGAAGATCGCAGTGTCAGAATTTCATGGGTATGCGCTTCTATGGTGGGAACAGTTGGGAGTCACCAGAAATCGCCTTAGAGAACTTCCAATTACTACTTGGGATCAGCTTGTTATACAGATGAGGAAGAGATTCGTTCCAGCCCATCATCAGCGCGAAATACTCAACAAGCTCAGGCGCCTCGTCCAAGGTACGAAGTCTGTTCGAGATTATTATCAGGAATTGGAAACTTTGCTCATTTGTGCAGATTTACGAGAAGGAGAAGAGATGGTAATGTCGAGATTTCTTGGAGGACTTAACCGAGAAATTCAAGACAGGGTGGAACTTCAAGATTTCGCAGATATACAAGAGATGGTACATAAGGCTGAATTGGTGGAATATCAAGTCAAGAGGCGAAATTTCAAGTCCACATTCACGCCTAGTGTGCCTAAGCCTAAGGAGATCAGCAAATCAGCTTACTCCAGAGACATCAAACCGCCCTCTACTGGAGTTAAAGAAGAAGCTAAAGCTGAGTTCAAACCTAGAAGTGGTACTTCTATCAGTAATGTGAGGTGCTTCAAATGTCAAGGAATGGGACATTATTCTCGAGATTACCCAAACAAGAAGGTATTCTTGTTACAAGAGGGAGGAGAGATAGTTCCTCAAGAGAATTCAGAGGCCGAATATGAACTAGAAGAAGAGGAAGAAGCTGCTGCCGTGGGCGAGATGCTGGTTGCCAGAAGGACTTTGAGTGTTCAGAGTCAATCCGAAGAGACTTGTCAGCGAGAGAACCTGTTTCATAGGAGATGCCTCATTAAAGAGAAAGTTTGTAGCCTGATCATAGATGGAGGAATTTGTACTAATGCTGCAAGTGAAGAGATGGTTAAGAAGCTCCAGCTCAAGACTATTCCTCATCCAAGACCGTATAAGCTTCAGTGGTTGAATGACAGTGGAGCCTTGACCGTATCTCAGCAAGTTATGGTTTCTCTATCTATTGGGAAGTATGAAGATGAGATTCTATGTGACGTCATTCCCATGGGTTCGAGTCATGTGTCGCTAGGCAGACCGTGGCAATCAGATCGTAGGGTGATACACGACGGTTATACCAACAAGCACTCATTCGAGTTCAAAGGTCGCAAAATTACCCTCCTACCTCTCACGCCTACCGAGATTTATCAAGAACAAATTCAGATGAAGCTCAAGGAGAAGGAGAAAGTCGCCAACAGCCTCTTCATAAACCACAGTGAATTTTCTAAACTCTTTGATCCTGAAATGACTACTTTTATGTTTGTGTACAAGGAATCCCTTGTTAGTACTAACCCTTCACAGGAGCTTCCTAGTGCTATGTTTGAGATTTTGCAGGAATACAAGGACGTTTTTCCAGTCAAAATTCCACCAGGGCTACCTCCAATTCGCGGGATAGAGCATCAGATTGACTTGGTACCAGGATCAGCCTTACCTAATAGGCCAGCATACCGAACCAATCCTGTAGAGACTAAGGAGCTGCAGAAGCAAGTGGAAGAGCTGATGAGCAAGGGACATATCCGAGAAAGCTTGAGTCCATGTGCGGTTCCAGTTCTGTTGGTGCCAAAGAAAGATGGTTCCTGGAGGATGTGTGTAGACTGCCGAGCTATCAACAACATCACTGTGAAGTATCGGCATCCGATTCGAAGACTAGATGATATGCTGGATGAGCTCTGTGGATCGACAATCTTCTCTAAGATAGACTTGAAGAGTGGGTATCATCAGATCAGAATGAAGGAAGGGGATGAATGGAAGACGGCGTTCAAGACAAAGCAAGGACTCTACGAGTGGCTAGTTATGCCGTTTGGTCTCACCAATGCTCCCAGCACCTTCATGAGATTAATGAACCATGCCCTGAGGCCATTCATTGGCGTGTTCGTAGTGGTTTATTTCGACGATATCCTCATCTACAGTAAATGTTTGGAAGAACATCTAGATCACATCAGATCGGTTCTTGATGTTCTTCGCTCTCAATCTCTCTTTGCTAATTTATCTAAATGTTCATTCTGCACTAACGAAATTGTTTTCTTAGGCTTTGTAGTAAGTGCAGGAGGAGTTAAAGTAGATGAAGAAAAGATAAAAGCTATCAAGGAGTGGCCAACCCCCAAGAATATTGGAGAAGTCCGAAGTTTCCATGGCTTAACAGGATTCTACAGGCGTTTTGTTCGTGATTTCAGCACCATAGCCGCGCCCTTAACCGAAGTAATCAAGAAAGACGTGGGGTTCAAGTGGGGAGAGGCGCAAGAACAGGCTTTTACAGCCCTTAAAGAGAAGCTTATCAATTCGCCCTTACTAGTACTTCCTGATTTTACTAAGACTTTTGAGATTGAATGGGATGCTTCTGGTGTAGGTATTGGAGCAGTTCTTATGCAGGATAAGAAGCCCGTCGCTTACTTCAGCGAAAAGTTAGGAGGATCAACGCTGAATTATCCCACGTATGACAAGGAGTTATACGCATTGGTTCGAGCTCTCCAGACGTGGCAGCATTACCTATGGCCTAAGGAATTCGTCATTCATACCGATCACGAGTCTCTAAAGCACCTCAAGGGTCATCAGAAACTTAACAAAAGACATGGGCGATGGATGGAGTTCATTGAGACATTTCCCTACATTGTTAAGTACAAAAAAGGTAAAGATAATGTGGTCGCAGACGCATTATCCCGGAGGTACACTCTTATTTCTACCTTAACATCAAAGTTGATTGGATTTGAGCACATTATAGATCTCTATGAATCTGATACTGACTTTTCTGAGAGCTATGCCAAATGTCATAAGTTTGCCTGTGAGAAATTTTATAGACAGGATGGATACTTGTTCTTCAGTAACCGATTGTGCATACCACGAGGATCCATTCGAGAGTTACTGGTACGAGAAGCTCATGGAGGTGGATTAGCTGGAAATTTCGGTGTCACAAAGACGCTTCTTGGGCTACAAGAGCACTTCTACTGGCCAAACATGAAGAAAGACGTTGAGAAAATCTGTTCTAGATGTGTCGTATGTAAGATGGCTAAGAGTAAAGTTCAACCTCACGGTTTGTATACTCCTTTGCCTATTCCTTCTCAACCTTGGACTAAT
Organism: Eutrema salsugineum; assembly: GCF_000478725.1. Lineage (NCBI taxonomy): Eukaryota > Viridiplantae > Streptophyta > Magnoliopsida > Brassicales > Brassicaceae > Eutrema > Eutrema salsugineum. The sequence continues at coordinate 4,212 of NW_006256902.1, read as the reverse complement.
ATCGCTATGGATTTTGTAGTTGGCTTACCTCGAACTAGAAATGGTAGAGATTCTATTTTTGTAGTTGTTGACAGGTTTAGCAAGATGGCTCACTTCATCGCTAGCCACAAGACAGATGATGCTGTGAATGTAGCTAACTTGTTTTTCAGGGAAGTAGTAAGACTGCATGGAATGCCACAGGTTATCATTTCAGATCGAGACACAAAGTTCTTAGGACATTTTTGGCAAACGCTTTGGGCTTAGCTGGGAACAAAGCTCTCATTCTCGACTACGTGTCATCCTCAGACTGATGGACAGACCGAGGTGGTGAATAGTACGTTGTCCACACTTCTAAGGACTTTGGTGAAAAGTAACCTCAAGACATGGGAAGAGTGTTTGCCTCATGTCGAGTTTGCTTATAATCACGCTAAGCATTCCGTCACTCTCTTTTCTCCTTTTGAAATTGTATATGGGTTTAATCCACAATCACCTCTAGACTTGATCCATTTGCCTTTAAGTGGAAAATGCAGCTTGAATGGCAAGGAGAAAGCTGAACAGGTCCGAAGAATACATGCTAAGGCTAAGGAGAACATCGAGAAGAAAACAAAGCAGTATGAGAAGCATGCCAACAAAAGACGAAAGAAGCTGATTTTTGAAGAAGGAGATCTGGTGTGGATCCATCTGAGGAAGGAGCGATTTCCAGCTGAACGAAAGAACAAGCTAATGCCCAGAGTTGATGGACCATTCACAGTCGTCAAAAGAATCAACAACAACGCCTATCAGATTGATCTTCAAGGTAAGTATGATGTTTCTGATGCTTTCAATGTTTCTGACTTGTTTCCTTATGTTGCAGATTCAGATTTGAGGATAAATCCTTTTCAAGAGGGAGAGGATGATATGATCGTGACCAGCTCAGAGGAGGAAGAACCAGAGGTTGCTGGCAGGATAACTCGTTCCAGAGCTAGAGAGATGGCTAAGGAAGCTCACGCTCTCATTGCAGCAGAGGACATCGATCAACTGGAGGCTGGAGCTCACATCTTCAACATCTCTATCTTGAAGAATGAAGAACCCAGTAACAATTACTAGGTAACTTAGGTGATGATTTTGTACTCTTTTCCTTGGTGAGGATTTTGGAAGGCAAGGAGGTTCTTCTCCAAGGTTTTTAACGAGGCAGAAATCATTGCTACGTCGAGTTACTTAGAAGTTGTTACTAATGGGTAATAATGTGCAAAGTCACAATAACTTGTGCACTAGTATTTTAGGCACACCACTTAGGTTTAGAAGGGACGCCTCGCTGTTTTATTTTTACAATAAACTTCGTGTTGTTTTATTTCAAACTCCATGTAGCTTTGTTATTAGGGCTGCGATTTTCTCTCTTAGTCTATAAAAGCAGAAAATCGCCTAAGTAATATTCAGTGAAGAATTTTGATCAAACTTTTAACGTGTTCTTCTCTCTTTCATTTCTGAGAACTAAAAACTCTGAAATTCGAATCTCTTAAAAACTAATCTGTTTACAAGATGTTCTTCTATCCCTCCATTCCATCGATATCATCTCATCATCACCAACAATCAATCATATCACCATCACATCCCTCTCATGATCCCTTCGCGACGAGCCACACACACCACCAAATCGAGTCTTCAACTCGATCCGCCAGCCACCATCGTCTCTCATAGTTTCGACCATCATCATCGAGTCACCACCATCATCTTATCGCTTCATCGAATTCATACTATCCACCATATCGCTACATCTATTCCTCTTTGCTTCAGAGTTGATCGCCTAGGATCGTATCACGTATTCATACGTCTGTGACTCCAGTACGAAAAGTTTAAGCTAAGATCTTATCCAATTTATTCTCTAGCAATGTTTTGAATCGTTCATACCCCTGAGAAAACTTCCCTGAACCCCAGCGCCTCTTTGCTTATAGATTTACACCGACTTTCATTCAAGGTTTAGTCTAGTTTCTTTACTCTTTCAATCGATTTTCACTTAGCAATTAGGTCTAGTCGTTTTTCTCATTTTTACCCGTTTTCGTTAAATTTAGTTATTAGGTCATTTTAATTCCCGTATTTTCTCTTTAGGATTCGTTTTTACGTTTTAAACACACCACCAAAACCCTCACAAAACTCGCAAGTAATGATTTTTGAAGTTGGTGACCAAGTTCGGGTTCATTTGAGGAAAGAACGATTTCCAGCAGAGAGAAAATCCAAACTGATGCCAAGAGATGGACTTTTCACAATAACTAGAAGAATCAACAATAACGCCTATCAGCTTGATCTCCGATGTAAGTACAATATCTGCCCTAGTTTCATTGTGTCTGATCTCTTTTTTTTGTTGTGGCAGATGAACCAGATTTGAGGTCAAATCCTTTTCAAGAGGAGGGGGATGATGCAATCATGGAAAGCATAGAGGACTTGGAACTTGGAGCTAAAGGAGTTGTACTAGAAGAACAAGGAGAACCTGATATAGAAGAAGCTTTGGAGATACCAGCCGGTCCAATGACTCGATCAAAGACCAATAAACTCAAGGAAGCTATCGGAGATATGCTCAGAACTAGTTGGAGACGAACTAATGTCTTGAGCCAGGAGGGAGAAGATGTTATACAACCCGCATTGGTTTATATACAGGCTCAAGATGATCATTAAATAGGCATGTGACCGTTTGCACTCTTTGTCCCTCTCCTTTGGTTTTGTCCCAATGGATTTTCCAAAGGGAAGTTTTTAATGAGACAAACGGCTCACATCATATCCCCCATTTGCTGATCCAACAAAAGCCCAGCACTAGAAGGCTCGGCCAAATGGAGAAGAAGAGTTTCTTTCTTGTTCAAACTTAGTCTTTATTGCTATAGTTTTTTTCGAGACAAGTTTTGGCTGTCATAGACTTGTTCTCTTTCCTTTTAAACCCTTGTACGCTCCTTTGTTAAACCATCTATCTTTTCTATCAAAAACTCTTTCTAAGTTAGATCATTTATTCTCTTGAACATCTTAGCTTGTGAGTGTGTTATATCTTTCAAGCAACCAATTTTTTGGTGAATTATATCCATCGAATCACCCTGGTATATCAAAGGCCTTCCGCATCCTTTTTGTGACCTTTCATTCCATCATCTTTACTTTGAATTCAAACCCAAATCATTACACATCGATGAGATCTAGTGCTAAGAGTGAAGATCTAAAGGAGGAACGTATCAGGTTGGCCTTGAGAAAAGGGAAATTAATTTGTTTTCGCCGCTGTTTTCATTCTCAATGGGTTTCGTTGTTCGCCATTTCTTCTCTATCTTTCATCTGTTGCGTATCTCAGTCTCGTGTGCTCGCCTCTGCTGGATTCTCGCCATGATTGTCACCGTCAAAATTCCTCAGTCGGAGCCACTGCAACCACCAGCTCATCTTTTCCCTATAGTCTCTCTGCTTTAGACTACCGTTTTCAGAGTTAATCCTTCTGCCCTCCTCTGCCGATGTTAACATGTCGCCGACCCGCTGTTTTCTCACGTAATGCCAGTTCGTATCACCGGGTTAGTGTCACCCGAACGACCTTCCTTGGCTGTCGGGTGTTTAGAAAACCTTGAAGCTTGCCTCTGCTCGACCATTGCCAAGACCGCTGCTGTTTGCTTTCCCTTGTCGGAGCCAAAAATTCTTCCACAATTCTCCTAACCCGGTACATCTCTCCAAAACATTGACTCTTTTATGTAAATTTCACGTTTTATCCGCTTTCATCCCTTATTGTCGATTTACCACTTGATATTGATCCCTTCCTCCTCCTTAGAGTAACCTTTACCAAATTCCTCCGCTATGGAGTGTCTTTTACCCTTTAATTCTAACGTTATGGAGTTCTCTTCCTCCAACATGGAGTTCGTACTGCTCAAATGCAGTTTTCCTACATGGTTGTGGGTTTGGGATGATCTCATCTCCCCTTTTATGGAATGCATATTTCTCTCACGGATTGGTCTTAGGTCTTATGTATCTCGGCACCTTAGGGTCCAATCTCAACTTTAACTTCCTTGTTTCCACTGCGTTTGTACCTTTTCCTTTGTGCTGCACAGTTAGTCTTTTAATTGGAAGGTGTTGGGCCTCAGGGTTGCAGGTCTTTTGGGAGCCCGTTGGTCCAGAGTTTTAAATTTATAAAATCCTAATGTCTGAGAGTGCATAGATGTACATTGTAGGACATAGGAGTCGATCCACAGGGAAAATGTCTAATCTGCAAGGAAACACCAAACTGTGAATGTTGACGAGTCT
>NW_006256903.1:35638-43456 GCF_000478725.1 Eutrema salsugineum | reverse complement strand
AGTCATATTCTGATCCACAATGGCACTATAATTGACAAGGGGGAGTTTTGAGAATAGAAATAGGAAGTAGAGACTCCTAATTTTGGAAGGAGATGTATCATTTACATGTTTTCATAATCCTTTGGACACACCCAATGTCTCCTATGAAAAACGGAAAACTGGGACTCTTTTTAGAAAAAGTCACCTTTTTAATCCAGATGGAACTATATTGATAAGGGGGAGTTCTGAGAATAGAAATAGGCAGTAGAGAATCCTAAATTTGGAAGGAGATGCAATACTTACATGTTTTCTTATTCCTTTGGATACACCCAATATCTCTTATGAAAATCAGAAAATTGGGACTCTCTTTAGGAAATGTCATATTCTGATCCCAAATGGCACTATATTGACATGGGGGAGTTCTGAGAATAGAAGTAGGAAGTAGAGACTCCTAAATGTGGAAGGAGATGTATCATTTACATGTTTTCATAGTCCTTTGGATACACCCAATCTCTCCTATGAAAAACAGAAAACTGGGACTCTCTTTAGGAAAAGTCAACTTTTTATCCCAAATGGAACTATATTGAGAAGGGCGAGTTCTGAGAATAGAAATAGGAAGTAGAGAATCCTAAATTTGGAAGGAGATGCATCACTTTCATGTTTTCTTATTCCTTTGGATACACCCAGTCTCTCTTATGGAAATCAGAAAACTAAGACTTTCTTTAGGAAAAGTCAAATTCTGATCCCAAATGTTACTATATTGACATGTGGGAGTTCTGAGATTAGAAATAGGAAGTAGAGACTTCTAAATGTGGAAGGAGATGCATCATTTACATGTTTTCGTAATCCTCTGGATACACCCAATCTCTCATATGAAAATCAGAAAACTGGAACTCTCTTTAGGAAAAGTCATATTCTGATCTCAAATGGAACTATATTGACAAGGGGTAGTTCAGAGAGTAGAAATAAGAAGTAGAGAATCCTAAATGTTGAAGGAGATGCATCTCTTACATGTTTTCTAATTCTTTTGGATACACCCAATCTCTCCTATGAAAAACAGAAAACTAGGACTCTCTTTAGGAAAAGTCATATTCTGATCCCAAATGGAACTATATTAACAAAGGGGAGTTTTGAGAATAGAAATAAGAAGTAGAGAATCCTAAATTTGGAAGGAGATGCATCACTTACATGTTTTCTTATTCCTTTGGATACACCCAATTTCTCCTATGAAAATCAGAGTTCTGGTTTTCTCTTTAGGAAAAGTCATATTCTAATCCAAAATGGCACTATAATTGACAAGGGGGAGTTCTGAGAATAGAAATAGGAAGTAGAGACTCCTAATTGTGGAAGGAGATGTATCATTTACATGTTTTCATAATCCTTTGGACACACCCAATATCTCCTATGAAAAACAGAAAACTGAGACTCTCTTTAGGAAAAGTCACCTTTTTAATCCAAATGGAACTATATTGACAATGGGGAGTTCTGAGAATAGAAATAGGCAGTAGAGAATCCTAAATTTGGAAGGAGATGCATCACTTACATGTTTTCTTATTCCTTTGGATACACACAATTTCTCCTATGAAAATCAGAATACTGGTTTTCTCTTTAGGAAAAGTCATATTCTGATCCAAAATGGCACTGTAATTGACAAGGGGGAGTTCTGAGAATAGAAATAGGAAGCAGAGACTCCTAAATGTGGAAGGAGATGTATCATTTACATGTTTTCATAGTCCTTTGGATACACCCAATCTCTCCTATGAAAAACAGAAAACTGGGACTCTCTTTAGAAAAAGTCAACTTTTTATCCCAAATAGAACTATATTGACAAGGGGGAGTTCTGAGAATAGAAATAGGAAGTAGAGAATCCTAAATTTGGAAGGAGATGCATCACTTACATGTTTTCTTATTCCTTTGGATACCCCCAATTTCTCCTATGAAAATCAGAATTCTGGTTTTCTCTTTAGGAAAAGTCATATTCTGATCCAAAATGGCACTATAATTGACAAGGGGGAGTTCTGAGAATAGAAATAGGAAGTAGAGACTCCTAATTGTGGAAGGAGATGTATCATTTACATGTTTTCATAATCCTTTGGACACACCCAATGTCTCCTATGAAAAACAGAAAACTGGGACTCTCTTTAGGAAAAGTTACCTTTTTAATCTAAATGGAACTATATTGACAAGGGGGAGTTCTGAGAATAGAAATAGGCAGTAGAGAATCCTAAATTTGGAAGGAGATGCATTACTTACATGTTTTCTTATTCCTTTGGATACACCCAATATCTCTTATGAAAATCAGAAAACTGGGACTCTCTTTAGGAAAAGTCATATTCTGATCCCAAATGGCACTATATTGACATGGGGGAGTTCTGAGAATAGAAGTAGGAAGTAGAGACTCCTAAATGTGGAAGGAGATGTATCATTTACATGTTTTCATAGTCCTTTGGATACACCAAATCTCTCCTATGAAAAACAGAAAACTGGGACTCTCTTTAGGAAAAGTCAACTTTTTATCTCAAATGGAACTATATTGACAAGGGGGAGTTCTGAGAATAGAAATAGGAAGTAGAGAATCCTAAATTTGGTAGGAGATGCATCACTTTCATGTTTTCTTATTCCTTTGGATACACCCAATCTCTCTTATGGAAATCAGAAAACTAGGACTCTCTTTAGGAAAAGACATATTCTGATCCCAAATGGCACTATATTGACATGGGGGAGTTCTGAGAATAGAAATAGGAAGTAGAGACTTCTAAATGTGGAAGGAGATGCATCATTTAAATGTTTTCGTAATCCTCTGGATACACCCAATTTCTCATATGAAAATCAGAAAACTGGGACTCTCTTTAGGAAAAGTCATATTCTGATCTCAAATGGAACTATATTGACAAGGGGTAGTTCAGAGAGTAGAAATAAGAAGTAGAGAATCCTAAATGTTGAAGGAGATGCATCACTTACATGTTTTCTAATTCTTTTGGATACACCCAATCTCTCCTATGAAAAACAGAAAACTAGGACTCTCTTTAGGAAAAGTCATATTCTGATCCCAAATGGAACTATATTAACAAAGGGGAGTTCTGAGAATAGAAATAAGAAGTACAGAATCCTAAATTTGGAAGGAGATCCATCACTTACATGTTTTCTTATTCCTTTGGATACACCCAATTTCTCCTATGAAAATCAGAGTTCTAGTTTTCTCTTTAGGAAAAGTCATATTCTGATCCAAAATGGCACTATAATTGACAAGGGGGAGTTCTGAGAATAGAAATAGGAAGTAGAGACTCCTAATTGTGGAAGGAGATGTATCATTTACATGTTTTCATAATCCTTTGGACACACCCAATATCTCCTATGAAAAACAGAAAACTGGGACTCTCTTTAGGAAAAGTCACCTTTTTAATCCAAATGAAACTATATTGACAAGGGGGAGTTCTGAGAATAGAAATAGGCAGTAGAGAATGATAGATAAAACATTTTAGGTCTCAGGGCTATCAATCCCCTTTGTCGAAGTAGCACAAAGAGGTATCAATCCAGACAAGTCAACGAGACACTAGACTATGATGTTTGTTCATTTAAGTCAAGACAAAAGGTGAAGGTTTCGAACTAAGCTAAGTGACAAACGACTAAGCATGAAAGGTAAAGCAAATGATTAGATCTAAACAGAGACAGGATGCAAATAATAACTAAACGATTCAGATGATGATAATATGCAATAAAGCAAGGGACTTTAGACGAGATACTTGACTCGGGTGCTTCCAAGTTCAACTAGTTGGTTAATGAATCAAAACATCAAGCGGTTTCATTTAACTTTGAACTCAAGGCATGTTAATCTTCTCATGAAAGTATTAAGCATCTAAACTGATTCTCCTTCATACCAAAAATGTCTTTTGAGAAGCATCGAATCAATCAGCAATAAGAATCAGTTCAAAAATGTCATTTAAGAGAACAAACTATCACTCTCGCGATGAAACTCTTAAACCCTTAACCGAGTGGTTCAGACATTTCTACAAACACTTTTGATGCGAGATATGTCTCAGATCTGAACCTCAAGTGATGTGCTTGGATCCAGCCTAGAGATCTCGTCGGTTAAAGAATGAAACATGCAAGACTAGACACCTAAACCCACTAATCTACCTTGAAAGCACCCTAATCTACTCATCTAAAGCCGCTTAAACGACTACTCACTAATCATAACAAGCTCACTAAGTCCTTTGCAAGATGTGTAGCTGGTCATGATGAGGAGTTTAATGTTAGATGATAAAAGAAATAAAGAAAGAACAAGATTTTTCATGCAAAAACGAGATATCGGATTAGAATGATCAAGGTTCACCCAAAGAGGCAAGTTCTTAAAGCTAAAAACAGATAAGAGATAAGATGATTAGGTTTTTAGTCTCAAAATGTATATATAGCAAAGGTAAAGTGTCGCGGGTCAGCCCGGAACAAACCGGGTACTGAACCGCGTTCTTGGGCTGATGGGTGAGTGCCACGGTGTGTCGGAGAGTGAAGCCGAGGTCTTCATGTCGAGGAGCGCACGTGAGTCCAGATCCAAATGAAGATCTCGTGAAGAACACGTCAAGAACATGCATGAACCCTAGTCTTTGATCCATCTTCACGTGTGTGTTTTTGAGCAGCTTTGTTCTTGATTCTGGGCTTGTGACAATGGACCTCGGGATAAAATGCTGAGGCGCTTGGACGTCGAGGGGTTCGGGAGAACAGGGTCCGGCATGCACGCCGAGGTCGCTATACCGAGGTGCATGTTCAACACTTAGTCGTTTCCAGCTCCTTTCTTACGTGTGCATGCCTTGATCCCAACGTGCCGAGGTATCTGTACGAGGCCTAGCTCAGGATACTTCCAAAATATGAGCCTTGACTTGGCCGATGTCGAGGTAATGATGCCGAGCCCTGAAGAAACACTTAGCGCGTATCGCAACATATTTGGGCCCGTATCGACCATGTCGCCTTCCGGCGGCAGTAACTTTCGACCCACGACTCCGAATGCTCTGAGACCAGTTTCATAGTCAAGGTGACTCAATAAACTCGAACTTTGGTGAAGAAACCGTCGGAGCTTGGGTAGTGGAAGTCTTCCTGGACTTCACATCTTTGAACCGCATCGAAATCACCGGAAAATAAGCTGTTCGGACCGATGTGAACTCCGGAGACTTTATCTTTCAAACCACTCGTCCGAGTTGAGCGATCCCTACTGTTCTGAAAAGGTCTTTCACAGATCTCAAACTTTGATGAAGACCGGGTAAGCTGATTTGGTCCGGAAAGGCTCCGTCCGCCGTGACCTTTGTACTTCGCCGTTCAGTTCTCGGATGCGCGTAATATTGATGTATCTTCCGGAAGCTGTATCTTTCTTCCTACTGGTCCGAATTGGATGATTCTAACTGTTCTGGGATCTTTGTTTTATTATCTCCAACTTTGCTAAAGACCCCGCCAACTGATTCGGACCGGAAGGTTCCCCGGATTTCTGATCTTTGAATTGCGCAGACAAGGACAGATTTTGGTCGAGAAAAGCTTCCCGCGGTAAGAAAAATGACCGAGGGCTGTGTACCGCGGTGAGCTTTTTGGTCGTAAAAATTCTTTCGCCTCGGCCAAAACTCGACCCGCGGTATTAACGCCTGATCTTCGACCCAGGCTGACTTTGGTCGATCGGTACGGACTTTGGTCGGTGCTGAACGATCGGTAAGCTTTTTGGTCGAGGTTGGACGATCAGTAAGGATTTTGGCCGGTAATGAGCGATCGGTAAGGATTTTGACCGAGGTTTCTGTCCGTCCGGTACGCGATTTGGCCGAGAAATTCCTCCAAGCGGTTTTCACCATTTTTGACCGTTTTCTTCACCGTCTTCTTCTCTGCTCCTCTTCTTAAGCTCCAAATGACTCCCAAAGCACCTGATAAAGACCTCAAAACATGCAAAACTCTTTGGGACCTAATGCAAGCCCTAAATCCTATTTTCATGCCTAAAGACTCAATTTACATGGGAAAACACATGATGAGGACTCTAAAATGCACTCTAAATGATGTAAAATATAGACATATCAACTCCCCCACACTTGTCCTTTGCTTGTCCTCAAGCGAAGAGAACAAATGAGAGAAAGAGGTTGTAATGCAGATGGAGCTCATATTTCCTTTTTAGAAAGAAGTGATCACAAGGAGAACTCGGATTCATGCTCAAATATGCAACGTAAAGCCATACTCAGATATTCTACAATTAAAGCACAGAATCTCCACAAGTCATTATCACATTCAACTCTTTCACATTCATTAAGCTCGTAACCGGTGAATCAAATGATGCAATGTTCAAATAGGCTGGCTTGGCTAGGGTAAGGTCATGAGATAAAAATGATCTCATCAATATTCAAGCGGGTGTAATACAACAATGGGATCACTCAATGAACGACCAAACTTTGGCAGAATGCTAAAGGTAAAAAGCAACCGATGCATACAAGGGCAAGACTCATCACACCCCACACTCCACTCAAAGCTTTTCTTACTTGCTCACCCTCTCAAGATCCTCACTCTCTCAATCGCTTTCTTTTTCACTAGGGGACTCACTTTTGTTTTGATTTTCAAGCCTTTGGTGTTTACTTATTCAAACAGCTCTTTTCTTTTCTTTTTAGAACACTTGAGCCTTTTTGGCTTCTTTTCATTTCAAAGACTATACTTTTCTTTTTAGAACAACAGAGCTCTTCTTTTCAAATTCAAGACTCGATTCTTTTTCTTTCATTCCCCTAGCTATCTCCATTCTCTCTTTTTCTCTCAGCTCACCTTTTTCCACTCACCAATAGATCTTTTCCCCCACACTTATTTCTTGCCAATACTCTCAGTTCCTTGATGTTGGAACGTAGCACTCAATGAGACATGCCCTTGTCGCTCTAAACCTAACACTTTCTGCTAAGTTCAGTCCAAGGTGGCCTTACAATTCACACACAAACATTGGCTCGAAAAGAAAGTTGGGTTCAAGGTGAGGGAACTGATCCATGATGCGGATTCAGCTACTTGAGCAAAGGAAAAGAGGGTGGTAAAAACAATGATTCTAGCTCAAGTATGTATATCGGTATCCACAAGCCAATTCAAGCAATGCATCAAAAGATATTTACAATTCAAGTTCAGGGTTATCACTTAACTAGAGTTGAGTGTAATTTAGACTTGCTTCACAGATTCAAATCGTTTCAAGCTTTACAAGCACAGAATGAGTTTCACAAGCATATTTAGTTCAAGTTCTCAAGTGATTTACTTTCTAGGAAAAAATCTATCATTGCTCCTTGCATTGATGCAGTCCTAAATGATGCAACTAGACTCGATCTTAGAATGCGAGATGCAACTAGAATGTTAATGATGCGGTTTTTTTCCATATGTACAAAGCTAAATGAGACTCAAGAATGCAAAAGTCAAATAAGAACAGAGAAAACAAGATCAAAAAACACAAAGCTCCTCCCCCACACTTAAACAACACAGTCCCGTGTGTTATAGAAGCGTGTGAGAGAAGTAAAAAGACGAACTAAACGAATGCAGAATGATATACACAAGATGCATATGTACAGGGTTTGAAGTCGATACCTTAGTCGGAGAGGTCTGATCCCAAGTAGTACGAGGGATTTGATGTTGAGCAGGAGGGTGTGGACTGACGTGGCGGGCTGCTATCCGAGGGTTCAGGTAAGAATGCCAAGGCAGGGTTGATCCAATCCTCTTTGCCTTGTGGAAACTCCGGGTTCCTTGCGTTTGAGCTTTCCCCAACCTCCTCCTGTGTAACTGGTGCGGTTGAGGTCCCCGAGTTCATGTCCGGAGAAGATGGCCGTGTCAGCTGCTTGACCTTTTGATGGCCTGCCCCATTTC
>NW_006256903.1:3595-5105 GCF_000478725.1 Eutrema salsugineum | reverse complement strand
GTTTGGGCTTGGTCCCCGTCAACGGAGTTCTGAGAATAGAAAGAGGAAGTAGAGACTCCTAAATGTGGAAGGAGATGCATCGTTTACATGTTTTCGTAATCCTTTGGATACACCTAATCTCTCATATGAAAATCAGAAAACTAGGACTCTCTTTAGGAAAAGTCATATTCTGATCCCAAATGGAACTATATTAACAAAGGGGAGTTCTGAGAATAGAAATAAGAAGTAGAGAATCCTAAATTTGGAAGGAGATGCATCACTTACATGTTTTCTTATTCCTTTGGATACACCCAATCTGTCCTATGAAAAACAGAAAACAGGGACTCTCTTTAGGAAAAGTCAACTTTTTATCCCAAATGGAACTATATTGACAAGGAGGAGTTCTGAGAATAGAAATAGGAAGTAGAGAATCCTAAATTTGGAAGGAGATGCATCACTTTCATGTTTTCTTATTCCTTTGGATACACCCAATCTCTCTTATGGAAATCAGAAAACTAGGACTCTCTTTAGGAAAAGTCAAATTCTGATCCCAAATGTCACTATATTGACATGGGGGAGTTCTGAGAATAGAAATAGGAAGTAGAGACTTCTAAATGTGGAAGGAGATGCATCATTTACATGTTTTCGTAATCCTCTGGATACACCATATCTCTCATATGAAAATCAGAAAACTGGGACTCTCTTTAGGAAAAGTCATATTCTGATCTCAAATGGAACTATATTGACAAGGGGTAGTTCAGAGAGTAGAAATAAGAAGTAGAGAATCCTAAATGTTGAAGGAGATGCATAACTTACATGTTTTCTAATTCTTTTGGATACACCAATTCTCTCCTATGAAAAACAGAAAACTAGGACTCTCTTTAGGAAAAGTCATATTCTGATCCCAAATGGAACTATATTAACAAAGGGGAGTTCTGAGAATAGAAATAAGAAGTAGAGAATCCTAAATTTGGAAGGAGATGCATCACTTACATGTTTTCTTATTCCTTTGGATACACCCAATCTGTCCTATGAAAAACAGAAACTGGGACTCTCTTTAGGAAAAGTCAACTTTTTATCCCAAATGGAACTATATAGACAAGGAGGAGTTCTGAGAATAGAAATAGGAAGTAGAGAATCCTAAATTTGGAAGGAGATGCATCACTTTCATGTTTTCTTATTCCTTTGGATACACCCAATCTCTCTTATGGAAATCAGAAAACTAGGACTCTCTTTAGGAAAAGTCTAATTCTGATCCCAAATGTCACTATATTGACATGGGGGAGTTCTGAGAATAGAAATAGGAAGTAGAGACTTCTAAATGTGGAAGGAGATGCATCATTTACATGTTTTCGTAATCCTCTGGATACACCATATCTCTCATATGAAAATCAGAAAACTGGGACTCTCTTTAGGAAAAGTCATATTCTGATCTCAAATGGAACTATATTGACAAGGGGGTAGTTCAGAGAGTAGAAATAAGAAGTAGAGAATCCTAAATGTTGAAGGAGATGCATCATTTACATGTTTT
>NW_006256903.1:0-3495 GCF_000478725.1 Eutrema salsugineum | reverse complement strand
CTATATTAACAAAGGGGGAGTTCTGAGAATAGAAAGAGGAAGTAGAGACTCCTAAATGTGGAAGGAGATGCATCGTTTACATGTTTTCGTAATCCTTTGGATACACCTAATCTCTCATATGAAAATCAGAAAACTAGGACTCTCTTTAGGAAAAGTCATATTCTGATCCCAAATGGAACTATATTAACAAAGGGGAGTTCTGAGAATAGAAATAAGAAGTAGAGAATCCTAAATTTGGAAGGAGATGCATCACTTACATGTTTTCTTATTCCTTTGGATACACCCAATCTGTCCTATGAAAAACAGAAAACAGGGACTCTCTTTAGGAAAAGTCAACTTTTTATCCCAAATGGAACTATATTGACAAGGAGGAGTTCTGAGAATAGAAATAGGAAGTAGAGAATCCTAAATTTGGAAGGAGATGCATCACTTTCATGTTTTCTTATTCCTTTGGATACACCCAATCTCTCTTATGGAAATCAGAAAACTAGGACTCTCTTTAGGAAAAGTCAAATTCTGATCCCAAATGTCACTATATTGACATGGGGGAGTTCTGAGAATAGAAATAGGAAGTAGAGACTTCTAAATGTGGAAGGAGATGCATCATTTACATGTTTTCGTAATCCTCTGGATACACCATATCTCTCATATGAAAATCAGAAAACTGGGACTCTCTTTAGGAAAAGTCATATTCTGATCTCAAATGGAACTATATTGACAAGGGGTAGTTCAGAGAGTAGAAATAAGAAGTAGAGAATCCTAAATGTTGAAGGAGATGCATAACTTACATGTTTTCTAATTCTTTTGGATACACCAATTCTCTCCTATGAAAAACAGAAAACTAGGACTCTCTTTAGGAAAAGTCATATTCTGATCCCAAATGGAACTATATTAACAAAGGGGAGTTCTGAGAATAGAAATAAGAAGTAGAGAATCCTAAATTTGGAAGGAGATGCATCACTTACATGTTTTCTTATTCCTTTGGATACACCCAATTTCTCCTATGAAAATCAGAGTTCTGGTTTTCTCTTTAGGAAAAGTCATATTCTGATCCAAAATGGCACTATAATTGACAAAGGGGGAGTTCTGAGAATAGAAAGAGGAAGTAGAGACTCCTAAATGTGGAAGGAGATGCATCGTTTACATGTTTTCGTAATCCTTTGGATACACCTAATCTCTCATATGAAAATCAGAAAACTAGGACTCTCTTTAGGAAAAGTCATATTCTGATCCCAAATGGAACTATATTAACAAAGGGGAGTTCTGAGAATAGAAATAAGAAGTAGAGAATCCTAAATTTGGAAGGAGATGCATCACTTACATGTTTTCTTATTCCTTTGGATACACCCAATCTGTCCTATGAAAAACAGAAAACTGGGACTCTCTTTAGGAAAAGTCAACTTTTTATCCCAAATGGAACTATATTGACAAGGAGGAGTTCTGAGAATAGAAATAGGAAGTAGAGAATCCTAAATTTGGAAGGAGATGCATCACTTTCATGTTTTCTTATTCCTTTGGATACACCCAATCTCTCTTATGGAAATCAGAAAACTAGGACTCTCTTTAGGAAAAGTCAAATTCTGATCCTAAATGTCACTATATTGACATGGGGGAGTTCTGAGAATAGAAATAGGAAGTAAAGACTTCTAAATGTGGAAGGAGATGTATCATTTACATGTTTTCGTAATCCTCTGGATACACCATATCTCTCATATGAAAATCAGAAAACTGGGACTCTCTTTAGGAAAAGTCATATTCTGATCTCAAATGGAACTATATTGACAAGGGGTAGTTCAGAGAGTAGAAATAAGAAGTAGAGAATCCTAAATGTTGAAGGAGATGCATAACTTACATGTTTTCTAATTCTTTTGGATACACCAATTCTCTCCTATGAAAAACAGAAAACTAGGACTCTCTTTAGGAAAAGTCATATTCTGATCCCAAATGGAACTATATTAACAAAGGGGAGTTCTGAGAATAGAAATAAGAAGTAGAGAATCCTAAATTTGGAAGGAGATGCATCACTTACATGTTTTCTTATTCCTTTGGATACACCCAATTTCTCCTATGAAAATCAGAGTTCTGGTTTTCTCTTTAGGAAAAGTCATATTCTGATCCAAAATGGCACTATAATTGACAAAGGGGGAGTTCTGAGAATAGAAAGAGGAAGTAGAGACTCCTAAATGTGGAAGGAGATGCATCGTTTACATGTTTTCGTAATCCTTTGGATACACCTAATCTCTCATATGAAAATCAGAAAACTAGGACTCTCTTTAGGAAAAGTCATATTCTGATCCCAAATGGAACTATATTAACAAAGGGGAGTTCTGAGAATAGAAATAAGAAGTAGAGAATCCTAAATTTGGAAGGAGATGCATCACTTACATGTTTTCTTATTCCTTTGGATACACCCAATCTGTCCTATGAAAAACAGAAAACTGGGACTCTCTTTAGGAAAAGTCAACTTTTTATCCCAAATGGAACTATATTGACAAGGAGGAGTTCTGAGAATAGAAATAGGAAGTAGAGAATCCTAAATTTGGAAGGAGATGCATCACTTTCATGTTTTCTTATTCCTTTGGATACACCCAATCTCTCTTATGGAAATCAGAAAACTAGGACTCTCTTTAGGAAAAGTCAAATTCTGATCCTAAATGTCACTATATTGACATGGGGGAGTTCTGAGAATAGAAATAGGAAGTAAAGACTTCTAAATGTGGAAGGAGATGTATCATTTACATGTTTTCGTAATCCTCTGGATACACCATATCTCTCATATGAAAATCAGAAAACTGGGACTCTCTTTAGGAAAAGTCATATTCTGATCTCAAATGGAACTATATTGACAAGGGGTAGTTCAGAGAGTAGAAATAAGAAGTAGAGAATCCTAAATGTTGAAGGAGATGCATAACTTACATGTTTTCTAATTCTTTTGGATACACCAATTCTCTCCTATGAAAAACAGAAAACTAGGACTCTCTTTAGGAAAAGTCATATTCTGATCCCAAATGGAACTATATTAACAAAGGGGAGTTCTGAGAATAGAAATAAGAAGTAGAGAATCCTAAATTTGGAAGGAGATGCATCACTTACATGTTTTCTTATTCCTTTGGATACACCCAATTTCTCCTATGAAAATCAGAGTTCTGGTTTTCTCTTTAGGAAAAGTCATATTCTGATCCAAAATGGCACTATAATTGACAAAGGGGGAGTTCTGAGAATAGAAAGAGGAAGTAGAGACTCCTAAATGTGGAAGGAGATGCATCGATTACATGTTTTCGTAATCCTTCGGATACACCTAATCTCTCATATGAAAATCAGAAAACTAGGACTCTCTTTAGGAAAAGTCATATTCTGATCCCAAATGGAACTATATTAACAAAGGGGAGTTCTGAGAATAGAAATAAGAAGTAGAGAATCCTAAATATGGAAGGAGATGCATCACTTACATGTTTTCTTATTCCTCTGGATACACCCAATCTGTCGCTATGAAAA
>NW_006256904.1:4252-15456 GCF_000478725.1 Eutrema salsugineum | reverse complement strand
TTGACTTGTTTTCGGATTCCTTTAGCTACACCAAAACTCTCCTATGAAAATCAGAAAACTGGAACTCTTTTTAAGTAAAGTCCTATTCTGATCCAAAATGGCACTATATTGACAAGAGGGAGTTATGATCTTACAAATAAGAAGTAGAGACTACTAAATGTAGACGGAGATGCATCATTTACTTGTTTACTTATTCTATTAGCTACACCAAAACTCTCCTCTGAAATTCAGAAAACTAGGACTCTTTTTAAGTAAAGTCATATTCTGATCCAAAATGGCACTATATTGACAGAAGGGATTTTGAGCATACAAATAAGAAGTAGAGACTCCAAAATGTCGAAGGAGTCGCATCATTTACTTTCTATCTTATTCCTTTAGCTACACCAAAACTCTCCTATGAAAATCAGAAAACTAGAACTCTTTTTAAGTAAACTCATATTATGATCCAAAATGGCACAATATTGACAAGAGGGAGTTCTGAGCATACTAATAAAAAGTAGACACTCCTAAATGTCGAAGGAGATGCATCATTTACTTGTTTACTTATTCCATTAGCGACACCAAAACTCTCCTCTGAAATTCAGAAAACTAGGACTCTTTTTAAGTAAAGTCATATTTTGATCCAAAATGGCACTATATTGACAAGAAGGGATTTTGATCTTACAAATAAGAAGTAGAGACTCCAAAATGTCGAAGGAGACGCATCATTTACTTTCTATTATATTCCTTTAGCTACACCAAAACTCTCCTATGAAAATCAGAAAACTAGAACTCTTTTTAAGTAAAGTCATATTCTGATCCAAAATGGCACTATATCGACAAGAAGGAGTTATGATCATACAAATAAAAGGTAGACACTCCTAAATGTCGAAGGAGACGCATCATTTACTTGTTTTCTTATTCCTTTAGCTACACCAAAACTCTCCTATGAAATTCAGAAAACCAGGATTCTTTTTAAGAAAAGTCATATTCTGATCCAAAATGGCACTATATCGACAAGAGGGAGTTATGATCTTACAAATAAGAAGTAGAGACTACTAAATGTAGACGGAGATGCATTATTTACTTGTTTTCTTATTCTTTTAGCTACACTAAAACTCTCCTATGAAAATCAGAAAAATAGGACTCTTTTTAAAGAAAGTCATATTCTGATCCAAAATGGCACTATATTGACAAGAGGAGTTCTATTCTTACAAATAGAGACTCCTAAATGCGGAAGGAGAGGCATCATTTACTCGTTTTATTATTCCTTTAGCTACACCAAAACTCTCCTATGAAAATCAGAAAACCGGGACTCTTTTTAAGAAAAGTCATATTCTGATCCAAAATGGCACTATATTGACAAGAGGGAGTTATGATCTTACAAATAAGAAGTAGAGACTACGAAATGTAGACGGAGATGCATCATTTACTTGTTTTCTTATTCCTTTAGCTACACCAAAACTCTCCTATGAAAATCAGAAAACTGGGACTCTTTTTAAGAAAAGTCATATTCTGATCCAAAATGACACTATATTGACAAGAAGGAGTTCTGAGCATACAAATAAGAAGTACAGACTCCTAAATGTCGAAGGAGACGCATCATTTACATGTTTTCTTATTCCTTTAGCTACACCAAAACTCTCCTATGAAAATCAGAAAACTGGGACTCTTTTTAAGAAAAGTCATATTTTGATCCAAAATGGCACTATATTGACAAAAGGGAGTTCTGAGCATACACATAAGAAGTAGAGACTTCTAAATTTCAAAGGAGACGCATCATTTACTTGTTTTCTTATTCCTTTAGCTACACCAAAACTCTCCTATGAAAATCAGAAAACTGGTACTCTTTTTAAGGAAAGTCATATTCTGATCAAAAATGGCACTATATTGACAAGAGGGAGTTCTAATCTTACAAATAGAAACTCCTAAATGTGGAAGGATAGACACGATGTACCTGTTTTATTATTCCTTTAGCTACACTAAAATTCTTCTATGAAAGTCAGAAAACTGGGACTCTTTTTAAGAAAAGTCATATTTTGATCCAAAATGACACTATATTGACAAAAGGGGATTTCTGAGCATACACATAAGAAGTAGAGACTCCTAAATGTCTAAGAAGACGCATCATTTACTTGTTTTCTTATTCCTTTAGCTACACCAAAACTCTCCTATGAAAATCAGAAAACCAGGACTCTTTTTAAGAAAAGTCATATTCTGATCCAAAATGGCACTATATCGACAAGAGGGAGTTATGATCTTACAAATAAGAAGTAGAGACTACTAAATGTAGACGGAGATGCATTATTTACTTGTTTTCTTATTCCTTTAGCTACACTAAAACTCTCCTATGAAAATCAGAAAAATAGGACTCTTTTTAAAGAAAGTCATATTCTGATCCAAAATGGCACTATATTGACAAGAGGAGTTCTATTCTTACAAATAGAGACTCCTAAATGCGGAAGGAGAGGCATCATTTACTCGTTTTATTATTCCTTTAGCTACACCAAAACTCTCCTATGAAAATCATAAAATCGGGACTCTTTTTAAGAAAAGTCATATTCTGATCCAAAATGGCACTATATTGACAAGAGGGAGTTATGATCTTACAAATAAGAAGTAGAGACTACGAAATGTAGACGGAGATGCATCATTTACTTGTTTTCTTATTCCTTTAGCTACACCTGGGACTCTTCTTACTAAAAGTCATATTCTGATCAAAATTGGCATGATAATGACAAGGGGGCGTTCTGATTTGGATCAGAATATGACTTTGAGAGAATGTAAAGATTAACAGCGGATTAAGATAAGATTAAGAGAGATTAAGAGAGTTTGAATGAAGAACACGATGAAGAGTAGAGAGAATGGTGAGAAAGAGATGATTCTCATTTCTTAGTAAGCAATTACAGCTGTATACAGATATTTAAAGTAAAAGCAGAAAGAATATACTAAAGAGATTCCTAGGCTATTCTCCAAATAAGGGAAAAAGTAAAAGAGAAAAGCAAAAGCAGCTTTTGTCCTTATGTACAACGGTCATAAAGAGGATAAGGGGAGAGACTCTTCTTCCTTTATCTTCAAACGGTCACAAGAAGAGAGACTTGGAGGGAAAGACATCTTCTTGCTTGCTGTAGAAGTAAACCCAAGTTTAGAAGATGATCTTGTATGAATTGTACGGATTGACTTGATAGATCTCCCTTGATTAACACTCCCGCTCAAGCTAAGCCTTAAAGAATCTGAAGGCTTAGATTGGAAGTTAGGAGACTCACCTCATTAAAAACCTAAGTATGGAAAATCCAATGGGACAAAACCATACTTAGGGAAAAATAGTGTAAGCTCTTTCACTTAGGGGATTCAGAGCCTTGGAGACTCATAAGCCCCAATCTCTCACTGATAAACTCCAAGGTCTTCAAGCTTGTTGCCTTGGTAAAAATATCAGCCAACTGATCAGAGCTCCTGGTATAACACGGTAAAATGACTCCAAGCTCCATCTGTTCTCTTACTTTGTGACAATCCACCTCAATGTGCTTAGTCCTTTCATGGAACACCTGGTTTGATGCAATGTGAATCGCAGACTGGTTATCACAATGCATAGTGATCGGCTTTGAGAACTCTATGCCAAGGTCTGAGAGAAGCATCTTCAGCCACATCAACTCGGTTGTAAGTCTTCTCATAGCTCTATACTCGGCTTCTGCACTTGAACAAGACACAACCTTCTGTTTCTTGCTCTTCCAAGTCACTAAGTTTCCTCCTATGAAGGTACAGTAGCCGGTTGTGGATCTTCTATCAGTTCTGTCACCAGCCCAATCAGCATCACAATATCCAACTATTTCTGAGCTTCCATTGCACCCCATCCATATCCCTTGCTCCAAGGTTCCTTTGAGATATCTCAGAATGCGGTTCACCATGTTCCAATGATATATACTTGGAGCTTGCATATGTTGGCTCACCTGATTCACAGCATAACACAAGTCAGGTCTAGTTATTGTGAGGTATATAAGCTTACCAACTGTTCTTCTGTATAGCTTGGGATCATCAAAGAGACTCTCAGCTTCATTCTCCCCCTGTTGGTGAGCTTTATATGCATCCTCCAATGGAGTTCTAGCCGGTTTTGCATCATTAAGACCTGCATCATGAACAATATCTCGAGCATACTTCCTTTGGGACAAGAAAAGACCTTCTTTAGATCGGCACACTTCAATCCCAAGGAAGTATTTTAGTTCACCAAGGTCTTTAATATCAAAAACAGAATGTAAATAGTCCTTAGTTTCCTGAATTCCAACCTTGTCATTCCCAGAGATGATTAAATCATCCACATAAATGAGAATAACTATGATACCTGCTTGGCTCTGAAGTGTAAAGAGAGTGTGATCAGTCTCAGATCTTCGGAACCCGCGATCTAAGAGGGTAACACTTAGCTTCCGATACCAAGCCCTTGGGGACTGTTTCAAGCCATAGATTGCCTTTCTCAGCTTCAAAACCTTGCCCTGAGTCACCTGAACACCTGGTGGAGGAGTCATATAGACCTCTTCTTCTAATTCTCCTTGAAGAAATGCATTCTTCACATCCATTTGCCATAAATCCCACTCTAAGTTTGTAGCAAGGGAGAGAATAACTCTCACTGTGTGTAGCTTAGCAACCGGAGCAAATGTCTCTCTATAGTCTTCCCCATAGGTCTGTGTGAAACCTCTAGCCACCAGTCTTGCCTTGTACCTCTCGATCTCCCCATTGCTCTTGTATTTGATAGTAAATACCCACTTAGAGCTCACAGTTTTCTTCTTTCTTGGTAACTCAGCTTCATCCCAAGTGTGATTCCGAATCATAGCCTGTTTTTCTTCAGTAACAGCATCAAGCCACACCTTGTGCTCCTTTGCTTCATCATAAGTCCTTGGAACCTCTTCTTGATCTAAGACTCCTATGAACACTTGATGTTCTTGAGGAACATGGGCTAGAGAGCACACTGCTTGAGTTGGATGAGCTATAGCTTGATTATTGTAGTAGACTCTAGTAGTGATCCAATTAGAAGCCGGTTTTCTGATCCTTTGGCTTCTTCTAAGCTCTTGAACCGCCGGTTCTTCTTCTGTGGGAACTGATTCCTCTTGAGTGTGATCCACGCCTAGCTCAGGTTCTTCTTGGGTTGGTGAGATCACTTGGTCGTTTTCCATTTCCTCACCAGGGGCCTCGGTCTCAGTCTCAGGTTCCTCTTCTAATGGATGTGGATCCACCTGATCTTGAGTGGATTCAGCTGGGGCTGAGCCTGTTGGTGTGCTCCCATCGTTTCTTAAGGTCTCAAGTAGGGTTCTGAGAGTAGCCGCCCTATCTGAGTTGGAATGGGGAAGATCCTTTAGATTTTCCCAATTTCTTTCCTCATAGAAGCCCTTATCTTCAATAAACTTCACATCTCTGGACACTAGAACCCTCCTAGTCTCAGGAATGTAACATTTGTAGCCCTTCTGGTTAATAGAATAGCCAATGAACATCCCTTTTGTACTTCTAGCCTCAAGCTTGTTCCTTTGTTCTCCTGGAACTAATACAAAGCAAACACAACCAAATACTTTTAGGTAATCAATCGATGGCTTAGACTTGTTTAATACCTCAAATGGGGAAGCATCTTGGAGGATCCTTGTAGGGAGCCTATTGATAAGATAACAGGCTGTGACTACAGCATCTCCCCAAAACCTCTTAGGAACATTCCTATGAAACATCAAGGACCTGGCCACCTCCATAAGATGCCTGTTCTTCCTCTCAGCAACTCCATTTTGCTGAGGGGTATAAGGACAGCTTGTTTGATGGACAATTCCGTGTTGGTTAAGGTGATGCCTAAAGGCTTGGCTTGTGTATTCTCCTCCATTATCTGACCTAAACACTTTGATCTTAGCATTATAATGGTTAGTCACATATTTTTGAAAATTCATAAAGGCCTCTAGCACCCTATCTTTAGATGGTAACAAAGTGATCCAAG
This sequence comes from Eutrema salsugineum, assembly GCF_000478725.1. NCBI lineage: Eukaryota > Viridiplantae > Streptophyta > Magnoliopsida > Brassicales > Brassicaceae > Eutrema > Eutrema salsugineum. The sequence goes on along the minus strand of NW_006256904.1, from coordinate 9,518 downwards.
TATATTTAGATTTCTCATCAATAAAGGTAACAAAGTATTTGTGACTTTCTCTAGACATACATGGAGAGGTCCATACATCAGAGTGAACTAAATCAAAGCAATTTTCATAAATAGTAGATGATTTAGGAAAGACAGTTCTACAATGTTTACCCAAGATACAAGCTTCACAAGCATTATTATCAAACTTAACATCAGGTAACATCAGATTCAAAGACCTATGATGGGGATGACCCAATCTAGCATGCCACAATGCATTATTTCAACAACAGAACTAAAAACAAAAGCATTAGATAGAGAAGATGGCTTAGTGTCTTCAAGAACATAAAGCCCATCTTTAGTAGTTCCTTGTCCAAGAAGCTTACTTGACTTAATATCCTGAAAGAAAACCTCATTAGGACTGAATATAGCATAACAGTTTAAATCAGTAGTTGCTTTCTTAATAGACAAGAGGTTAGATGTGAATGAGGGCATGTAAAATGCTTTAGATTGTTTATCAAACAGCTTAAGATCACCAATGCCTTCTATCTTAACTTTTTCACCATTTGCAATGATCACATTTCCTAATGCAGGTTTCATGTTACTAATCAATTTAGCATCACTAATCATATGATGGCTAGCTCCAGAGTCAACAATAAGCGGTTTATCACTTTTCAAGACATGATTTGCAGTATGAATTTCTAAAGAATGATCATCCACAACAGTATTAGCAGTATGATTAGTCAAGATATGATCATGTAATGCATGAAAGCTAAAGGCTTTAATCGGTTTACCAGACTCTTTAAGAGCCTTGATGAGAGCATCCAGGTCTGATTTCTTCACATATTCAGCTGAGGCCCTCATAGCAACCCCTTCCTTCTCACGGTCTGAGGGGCCAGCCTCCTCCTGAGCATGAGCTTCATTCGCCCTTGGCTTTCTCTGGTCTTTGCTGCGGCTTTGCTTGAGATGTGGATACAGGATCCAGCACTTGCTCTTCAGGTGACCCTTCTTTTTACAATGCTCACACACCCAAACCTCACGGTCCTCACCACCATAGGCTCCTTTGTTGGCTACTGCAGCTTCACCTTTGTTGGCCATCACCAAGTCGCTTCCTTTATTGCCGAAGAGACCCAAAGACCCTTGTTCCCTCTGGATCTGAGAACAGACTTCCTCCAGGCTTGGTAGTTTTGTAGCTCTAAGAAGATGCTTGATGAGATCGTTAAAAGCTGGATTCAACACCATTAGAAGAGCAAAGACCTTGTCCTGCTCTCTCCTTTCATTTAGAACCTCAGCATCAACAGTAGCAGGCCTGAGCATCTCCAGCTCTGCCCATAGAGACCTAAACTTCCCAAAGAAGGTATTGAAGTCCAGATCTCCTTGGTGAAGACAGTTAATCGCCTTTTTGACCTCAAATACCCTTGTGAGATTACATGTGTTCCCAAACACATTCTTCAGGGTTTCCCAAAGCTCCTTTGCACTCTCACAATAGGAGTAGGACTCAAGCACCGACAGATCTAGAGCTCCATGAAGGATAGCAAGCACCGTTTGATCCTCTTGGAACCATTCCACAGAATCTTTCAAAGGCATCTCCTTTCCTCCATCTTTGGTCTTGCCTTTAACATCCTTTGGATCTTCAACATGATACCAAAGGTTTCTTCCACACAACACAGCTTTGGCAGTTCTTGCCCAAAGCAGATAGTTATCAGCTCCTTTGAGCACCACAGGTAAAACAGGAACCTTGTTTCCTTCCATTAACACTCGCAGAGATGAGAAAAGGAAGAACAAAGATCGAGTATTTCAAAAGAAAAGTGGTTTGTACGGATGAATCTGGGTTTGAGTATGAACACGAAGATTTGAGGGGATGGAATAGATGAGAATAAGAGAATAAGAGATGAGAATAAGCAAGATTAATCACCAGATTTCGGAACCTGGCTCTGATACCATGAGAGAATGTAAAGATTAACAGCGGATTAAGATAAGATTAAGAGAGATTAAGAGAGTTTGAATGAAGAACACGATGAAGAGTAGAGAGAATGGTGAGAAAGAGATGATTCTCATTTCTTAGTAAGCAATTACAGCAAGTAAAAGCAGAAAGAATATACTAAAGAGATTCCTAGGCTATTCTCCAAATAAGGGAAAAAGAGAAAAGCAAAAAGAGGAAAGCAAAAGCAGCTTTTGTCCTTATGTACAACGGTCATAAAGAGGATAAGGGGAGAGACTCTTCTTCCTTTATCTTCAAACGGTCACAAGAAGAGAGACTTGGAGGGAAAGACATCTTCTTGCTTGCTGTAGAAGTAAACCCAAGTTTAGAAGATGATCTTGTATGAATTGTACGGATTGACTTGATAGATCTCCCTTGATTAACAGAGAGTCCTAAATGTCGAAGGAGACGCATCATTTACTTGTTTTCTTATTCCTTTAGCTACACCAAAACTCTCCTATGAAAATCAGAAAACTGAGACTCTTTTTATGAAAAGTCATATTTTGATCCAAAATGGCACTATATTGACAAAAGGGAGTTCTGAGCATACACATAAGAAGTAGAGACTTCTAAATTTCAAAGGAGACGCATCATTTACTTGTTTTCTTATTCCTTTAGCTACACCAAAACTCTCCTATGAAAATCAGAAAACTGGTACTCTTTTTAAGGAAAGTCATATTCTGATCCAAAATGGCACTATATTGACAAGAGGGAGTTCTAATCTTACAAATAGAAACTCCTAAATTTGGAAGGATAGACACGATGTACCTGTTTTATTATTCCTTTAGCTACACTAAAACTCTCCTATGAAAGTCAGAAAACTGAGACTCTTTTTAAGAAAAGTCATATTTTGTTCCAAAATGACACTATATTGACAAAAGGGGGTTTCTGAGCATACACATAAGAAGTAGAGACTCCTAAATGTCTAAGAAGACGCATCATTTACTTGTTTTCTTATTCTTTTAGCTACACCAAAACTCTCCTATGAAAATCAGAAAATTGGGACTCTTTTTAAGGAAAGTCATATTCTGATCCAAAATGGCACTATATTGACAAGAGGGAGTTCTAATCTTACAAATAGAAACTCCTAAATGTGGAAGGATAGACACGATGTACCTGTTTTATTATTCCTTTAGCTACACTAAAACTCTCCTATGAAAGTCAGAAAACTGGGACTCTTTTTAAGAAAAGTCATATTTTGATCCAAAATGACACTATATTGACAAAAGGGGATTTTTGAGCATACACATAAGAAGTAGAGACTCCTAAATGTCTAAGAAGACGCATCATTTACTTGTTTTCTTATTCCTTTAGCTACACCAAAACTCTCCTATGAAAATAAAAAAACTGGGACTCTTTTTAAGTAAAGTCATATTCTGATCCAAAATGGCACTATATTGACAAGAGGGAGTTATGATCTTACAAATAAGAAGTAGGCTCTACTAAATGTAGACGGAGATGCATCATTTACTTGTTTACTTATTCCATTAGCTACACCAAAACTCTCCTATGAAATTCAGAAAACTATGACTCTTTTTAAGTAAAGTCATATTCTAATCCAAAATGGCACTATATTGACAAGAGGGGATTTTGATCATACCAATAAGAAGTAGAGACTCCAAAATGTCGAAGGAGACGCATCATTTACTTTCTATCATATTCCTTTAGCTACACCAAAACTCTCCTATGAAAATCAGAAAACTAGAACTCTTTTTAAGTAAAGTCATATTCTGATCCAAAATGGCACTATATCGACAAGAAGGAGTTATGATAATACAAATAAAAAGTAGACACTCCTAAATGTCGAAGGAGACGCATCATTTACTTGTTTTCTTATTCCTTTAGCTACACCAAAACTCTCCTATGAAATTCAGAAAACCAGGATTCTTTTTAAGAAAAGTCATATTCTGATCCAAAATGGCACTATATCGACAAGAGGGAGTTATGATCTTACAAATAAGAAGTAGAGACTACTAAATGTAGACGGAGATGCATTATTTACTTGTTTTCTTATTCCTTTAGCTACACTAAAACTCTCCTATGAAAATCAGAAAAATAGGACTCTTTTTAAAGAAAGTCATATTCTGATCCAAAATGGCACTATATTGACAAGAGGAGTTCTATTCTTACAAATAGAGACTCCTAAATGCGGAAGGAGAGGCATCATTTACTCATTTTATTATTCCTTTAGCTACACCAAAACTCTCCTATGAAAATCAGAAAACCGGGACTCTTTTAAAGAAAAGTCATATTCTGTTCCAAAATGGCACTATATTGAAAAGAGGGAGTTATGATCTTACAAATAAGAAGTAGAGACTACGAAATGTAGACGGAGATGCATCATTTACTTGTTTTCTTATTCCTTAGGTACACCAAAACTCTCCTATGAAAATCAGAAAACTGGGACTCTTTTTAAGAAAAGTCATATTCTGATCCAAAATGACACTATATTGACAAGAAGGAGTTCTGAGCATACAAATAAGAAGTACAGACTCCTAAATGTCGAAGGAGACACATCATTTACTTGTTTTCTTATTCCTTTAGCTACACCAAAACTCTCCTATGAAAATCAGAAAACTGGGACTCTTTAAGAAAAGTCATATTTTGATCCAAAATGGCACTATATTGACAAGAGGGAGTTCTAATCTTACAAATAGAAACTCCTAAATGTGGAAGGATAGACACGATGTACCTGTTTTATTATTCCTTTAGCTACACTAAAACTCTCCTATGAAAGTCAGAAAACTGGGACTCTTTTTAAGAAAAGTCATATTTTGATCCAAAATGACACTATATTGACAAAAGGGGGTTTCTGAGCATACACATAAGAAGTAGAGACTCCTAAATGTCTAAGAAGACGCATCATTTACTTGTTTTCTTATTCCTTTAGCTACACCAAAACTCTCCTATGAAAATCAGAAAACTGGGACTCTTTTTAAGTAAAATCATATTCTGATCCAAAATTGCACTATATTGACAAGAGGGAGTTATGATCTTACAAATAAGAAGTAGGCTCTACTAGATGTAGACGGAGATGCATCATTTACTTGTTTACTTATTCCATTAGCTACACCAAAACTCTCCTATGAAATTCAGAAAACTATGACTCTTTTTAAGTAAAGTCATATTCTAATCCAAAATGGCACTATATTGACAAGAGGGGATTTTGAGCATACCAATAAGAAGTAGAGACTCCAAAATGTCGAAGGAGACGCATCATTTACTTTCTATCATATTCCTTTAGCTACACCAAACTCTCCTATGAAATTCAGAAAACCAGGATTCTTTTTTAGAAAAGTCATATTCTGA
>NW_006256904.1:2007-2877 GCF_000478725.1 Eutrema salsugineum | reverse complement strand
TACCAATAAGAAGTAGAGACTCCAAAATGTCGAAGGAGACGCATCATTTACTTTCTATCATATTCCTTTAGCTACACCAAAACTCTCCTATGAAAATCAGAAAACTAGAACTCTTTTTAAGTAAAGTCATATTCTGATCCAAAATGGCACTATATCGACAAGGAGTTATGATCCTACAAATAAAAAGTAGACACTCCTAAATGTCGAAGGAGACGCATCATTTACTTGTTTTCTTATTCCTTTAGCTACACCAAAACTCTCCAATGAAATTCAGAAAACCAGGATTCTTTTTAAGAAAAGTCATATTCTGATCCAAAATAGCACTATATCGACAAGAGGGAGTTATGATCTTACAAATAAGAAGTAGAGACTACTAAATGTAGACGGAGATGCATTATTTACTTGTTTTCTTATTCCTTTAGCTACACTAAAACTCTCCTATGAAAATCAGAAAAATAGGACTCTTTTTAAAGAAAGTCATATTCTGATCCAAAATGGCACTATTTTGACAAGAGGAGTTCTATTCTTACAAATAGAGACTCCTAAATGCGGAAGGAGAGGCATCATTTACTCGTTTTATTATTCCTTTAGCTACACAAAAACTCTCCTATGAAAATCAGAAAACCGGGACTCTTTTTAAGAAAAGTCATATTCTGATCCAAAATGGCACTATATTGACAAGAGGGAGTTATGATCTTACTAATAACAAGTAGAGACTACCAAATGTAGACGGAGATGCATCATCTACTTGTTTTCTTATTCCTTTAGCTACACCAAAACTCTCCTATGAAAATCAGAAAACTGGGACTCTTTTTAAGAAAAGTCATATTCTGATCCAAAATGACACTATATTGACCAGAAGGAGTTCTG
>NW_006256904.1:0-760 GCF_000478725.1 Eutrema salsugineum | reverse complement strand
CAAAACTCTCCTATGAAAATCAGAAAACTGGGACTCTCTTAAGTAAAGTCATATTCTGATCCAAAATGACACTATATTGACAAGAGGGAGTTATGATCTTACAAATAAGAAGTAGGCTCTACTAAATGTAGACGGAGATGCATCATTTACCTGTTTATGTATTCCATTAGGCACAGCAAAACTCTACGAAGAAAATCAGAGAATTGGTACTCTTTTTAAGGAAAGTCATTTTCTGATCCAAAATGGCACTATATTGACAAGAGGGAGTTCTAATCTTACAAATAGAGACTCCTAAATGTGGAATGAGAGACATCATGTACCTGTTTTATTATTCCTTTATCTACACCAAAACTCTCCTATGAAAATCAGAAAACCGGGATTCTTTTTAAGAAAAGTCATATTTTGATCCAAAATGGCACTATATTGACAAGAGGGAGTTATGATCTTACAAATAAGAAGTAGAGACTACGAAATGTAGACAGAGATGCATCATTTACTTGTTTTCTTATTCCTTTAGCTACACCAAAACTCTCCTATGAAAATCAGAAAACTGGGACTCTTTTTAAGAAAAGTCATATTCTGATCCAAAATGACACTATATTGACAAGAAGGAGTTCTGAGCATACAAATAAGAAGTACAGACTCCTAAATGTCGAAGGAGACGCATCATTTACTTGTTTTCTTATTCCTTTAGCTACACCAAAACTCTCCTATGAAAAACAGAAAACTGGGACTCTTTTTTGATTATACTTCGGAGACC
>NW_006256905.1:9745-14125 GCF_000478725.1 Eutrema salsugineum | reverse complement strand
GGAGTTGTGAGACTAGAACAAATGGTAGAGAGTCCTAAATGTGGTAGGAAAATGCATCATTTACATGTTTTCTTATTCCTTTATATACACCTCAGATATCCAATGAAAATCAGAAAACTGGGACTTTTTTTACTAAAAGTCATATTCTAATCCATATTGGCATTATATTGACAAGGGGGGATTTGTGAGACTAGAAATATAAGGTAGAGAATCCTAAATGTGGAAGCAGATGTATCATTTATATGTTTTCTTATTCCTTTAGATACGCCTTAAATCTCCTATGAAAATCCGAAAACTATGACTCTGTTTACTAAAAGTCATATTCTAATCCTTATTGGCATTATATTGACAAGGGTAAAATGTGAGATTGGAAATAGGAAGTAGAGAGTCCGAAATGTGAAAGGAGATGCATCATTTACATGTTTTCTGATTCCTTTAGATACACCTCAAATCTCCTATGATAATCAGAAAACTGGGACTCTTTTTACTAAAGGTCATATTCTGATCCAAATTGGCATTATAATGACAAGGGGGAGTTGTGAGACTAGAAACAAATGGTAGAGAGTCCTAAATGTGGTAGGAAGATGCATCAGTTACATGTTTTCTTATTCCTTTAGATACACCTCAGATATCCAATGAAAATCAGAAAAATGGGATTTTACTAAAATTCATATTCTAATCCAAATTGGCATTATAATCACAAGGGGGAGTTGTGAGACTAGAAATATAAGGTAGAGAATCCGAAATGTGGAAGTAGATGTATCTATATGTTTTCTTATTCCTTTATATACACCTCAAATCTTCAATGAAATTAGAAAAAACTACGACTCTGTTTACTAAAAGTCATATTCTAATCCATATTGGCTTTATATTGACAAGGGTAAGTTGTGAGACTAGAAATAGGAAGTAGAGAGTCCTAAATGTGGAAGGAGATGCATCATTTACATGTTTTCTTATTCCTTTATATACACCTTAGATATCCAAGGAAAATCAGAAAACTGGGACTCTTTTTACTAAAACTCATATTCTAATCCATATTGGCATTATATTGACAAGGGTAAGTTGTGAGACTAGAAATAGGAAGTAGAGAGTCCTAAATGTGAAAGGAGATGCATCATTTACATGTTTTCTGATTCCTTTAGATACACCTCAAATCTCCTATGAAAATCAGAAAACTGGGACTCTTTTTACTAAAGGTCATATTCTGATCCAAATTGGCATTATAATTACAAGGGGGAGTTGTGAGACTAGAAATAGAAGGTAGAGAGTCCTAAATATGTTAGGGAGATGCATCATTTACATGTTTTCTTATTCCTTTAGATACACCTCAGATATCCAATGAAAATCAGAAAACTGGGACTCTTTTTACTAAAAGTCATATTCTAATCCAAATTGGCATTATAATGACAAGGGGGAGGTATGAGACTAGAAATATAAGGTAGAGAGCCCTAAATGTGGAAGGAGATGTATCATTTATATGTTTTCTTATTCCTTTAGATATGCCTTAAATCTCCTATGAAAGTCCGAAAACTATGACTCTGTTTACTAAAAGTCATATTCTAATCCATATTGGCATTATATTGACAAGGGTAAAATGTGAGATTGGAAATAGGAAGTAGAGAGTCCGAAATGTGAAAGGAGATGCATCATTTACATGTTTTCTGATTCCTTTAGATACACCTCACATCTTCTATGATAATCAGAAAACTGGGACTCTTTTTACTAACAGGTCATATTCTGATCCAAATTGGCATTATAATGACAAGGGGGAGTTGTGAGACTAGAAACAAGATGGTAGAGAGTCCTAAATGTGGTAGCAAGATGCATCATTTACATGTTTTCTTATTCCTTTATATACACCTCAGATATCCAATGAAAATCAGAAAACTGGGACTCTTTTTACTAAATGTCATATTCTAATCCATATTGGCATTATATTGACAAGGGGGGATTTGTGAGACTAGAAATATAAGGTAGAGAATCCTAAATGTGGAAGGAGATGTATAATTTATATGTTTTCTTATTCCTTTAGATACGCCTTAAATCTCCTATGAAAATCCGAAAACTATGACTCTGTTTACTAAAAGTCATATTCTAATCCATATTGGCATTATATTGACAAGGGTAAAATGTGAGATTGGAAATAGGAAGTAGAGAGTCCGAAATGTGAAAGGAGATGCATCATTTACATGTTTTCTGATTCCTTTAGATACACCTCAAATCTCCTATGATAATCAGAAAACTGGGACTCTTTTTACTAAAGGTCATATTCTGATCCAAATTGGCATTATAATGACAAGGGGGAGTTGTGAGACTAGAAACAGATGGTAGAGAGTCCTAAATGTGGTAGGAAGATGCATCATTTACATGTTTTCTTATTCCTTTATATACACCTCAGATATCCAATGAAAATCAGAAAACTGGGACTCTTTTACTAAAAGTCATATTCTAATCCATATTGGCATTATATTGACAAGGGTAAGTTGTGAGACTAGAAATAGGAAATAGAGAGTCCTAAATGTGAAAGGAGATGCATCATTTACATGTTTTCTGATTCCTTTAGATACACCTCAAATCTCCTATGAAAATCAGAAAACTGGGACTCTTTTTATTAAAGGTCATATTCTGATCCAAATTGGCATTATAATTACAAGGGGGAGTTGTGAGACTAGAAATAGAAGGTAGATAGTCCTAAATATGTTAGGGAGATGCATCATTTACATGTTTTCTTATTCCTTTAGATACACCTCAGATATCCAATGAAAATCAGAAAAGTGGGACTCTTTTTACTAAAAGTCATATTCTAATCCAAATTGGCATTATAATCACAAGGGGGAGTTGTGAGACTAGAAATATAAGGTAGAGAATCCTAAATGTGGAAGGAGATGTATCATTTATATGTTTTCTTATTCCTTTATATACACCTCAAATCTTCTATGAAATTAGAAAAAACTACGACTCTGTTTACTAAAAGTCATATTCTAATCCATATTGGCTTTATATTGACAAGGGTAAGTTGTGAGACTAGAAATAGGAAGTAGAGAGTCCTAAATGTGGAAGGAGATGCATCATTTACATGTTTTCTTATTCCTTTATATACACCTTAGATATCCAAGGAAAATCAGAAAACTGGGACTCTTTTTACTAAAACTCATATTCTAATCCATATTGGCATTATATTGACAAGGGTAAGTTGTGAGACTAGAAATAGGAAGTAGAGAGTCCTAAATGTGAAAGGAGATGCATCATTTACATGTTTTCTGATTCCTTTAGATACGCCTCAAATCCTATGAAAATCAGAAAACTGGGACTCTTTTTACTAAAGGTCATATTCTGATCCAAATTGGCATTATAATTACAAGGGGGAGTTGTGAGACTAGAAATAGAAGGTAGAGAGTCCTAAATATGTTAGGGAGATGCATCATTTACATGCTTTCTTATTCCTTTAGATACACCTCAGATATCCAATGAAAATCAGAAAACTGGGACTCTTTTTACTAAAAGTCATATTCTAATCCAAATTGGCATTATAATGACAAGGGGGAGGTATGAGACTAGAAATATAAGGTAGAGAGTCCTAAATGTGGAAGGAGATGTATCATTTATATGTTTTCTTATTCCTTTAGATATGCCTTAAATCTCCTATGAAAATCCGAAAACTATGACTCTGTTTACTAAAAGTCATATTCTAATCCATATTGGCATTATATTGACAAGGGTAAAATGTGAGATTGGAAATAGGAAGTAGAGAGTCCGAAATGTGAAAGGAGATGCATCATTTACATGTTTTCTGATTCCTTTAGATACACCTCAAATCTTATATGATAATCAGAAAACTGGGACTCTTTTTACTAAAGGTCATATTCTGATCCAAATTGGCATTATAATGACAAGGGGGAGTTGTGAGACTAGAAACAAGTGGTAGAGAGTCCTAAATGTGGTAGCAAGATGCATCATTTACATGTTTTCTTATTCCTTTATATACACCTCAGATATCCAATGAAAATCAGAAAACTGGGACTCTTTTTACTAAATGTCATATTCTAATCCATATTGGCATTATATTGACAAGGGGGGATTTGTGAGACTAGAAATATAAGGTAGAGAATCCTAAATGTGGAAGGAGATGTATAATTTATATGTTTTCTTATTCCTTTAGATACGCCTTAAATCTCCTATGAAAATCCGAAAACTATGACTCTGTTTACTAAAAGTCATATTCTAATCCATATTGGCATTATATTGACAAGGGTAAAATGTGAGATTGGAAATAGGAAGTAGAGAGTCCGAAATGTGAGAGGAGATGCATCATTTACATGTTTTCTGATTCCTTTAGATACACCTCAAATCTCCTATGATAGTCAGAAAACTGGGACTCTT
>NW_006256905.1:5279-9541 GCF_000478725.1 Eutrema salsugineum | reverse complement strand
CTAGAAAATAGAAGGTAGAGAGTCCTAAATATGTATAGAGAGATGCATCATTTACATGTTTTCTTATTCTTTTAGATCCATCTCAGATATCCAAGAAAATCAGAAATCTGGGACTCTTTTTTCTAAAAGTCATATTCTAATCCAAATTGGCATTATAATGACAAGGAGAGGTATGAGACTAGAAATATAAGGTAGAGAGTCCTAAATGTGGAAGGAGATGTATCATTTATATGTTTTCTTATTCCTTTAGATATGCCTTAAATCTCCTATGAAAATCCGAAAACTATGACTCTGTTTACTAAAAGTCATATTCTAATCCATATTGGCATTATATTGACAAGGGTAAAATGTGAGATTGGAAATAGGAAGTAGAGAGTCCGAAATGTGAAAGGAGATGCATCATTTACATGTTTTCTGATTCCTTTAGATACACCTCAAATCTCCTATGAAAATCAGAAAACTGGGACTCTTTTTACTAAAGGTCATATTCTGATCCAAATTGGCATTATAATGACAAGGGGGAGTTGTGAGACTAGAAACAGATGGTAGAGAGTCCTAAATGTGGTAGGAAGATGCATCATTTACATGTTTTCTTATTCCTTTATATACACCTCAGATATCCAATCAAAATCAGAAAACTGGGACTCTTTTACTAAAAGTCATATTCTTATCCATATTGGCATTATATTGACAAGGGTAAGTTGTGAGACTAGAAATAGGAAATAGAGAGTCCTAAATGTGAAAGGAGATGCATCATTTACATGTTTTCTGATTCCTTTAGATACACCTCAAATCTCCTATGAAAATCAGAAAACTGGGACTCTTTTTATTAAAGGTCATATTCTGATCCAAATTGGCATTATAATTACAAGGGGGAGTTGTGAGACTAGAAATAGAAGGTAGAGAGTCCTAAATATGTTAGGGAGATGCATCATTTACATGTTTTCTTATTCCTTTAGATACACCTCAGATATCCAATGAAAATCAGAAAACTGGGACTCTTTTTACTAAAATTCATATTCTAATCCAAATTCGCATTATAATCACAAGGGGGAGTTGTGAGACTAGAAATATAAGGTAGAGAATCCTAAATGTGGAAGGAGATGTATATATATGTTTTCTTATTCCTTTATATACACCTCAAATCTTCTATGAAATTAAAAAAAACTACGACTCTGTTTACTAAAAGTCATATTCTAATCCATATTGGCTTTATATTGACAAGGGTAAGTTGTGAGACTAGAAATAGGAAGTAGAGAGTCCTAAATGTGGAAGGAGATGCATCATTTACATGTTTTCTTATTCCTTTAGATACAATTCAAATATCCCATGAAAATCAGAAAACTAAGACTTTTTTTACTAAAAGTCATATTCTAATCCAAATTGGCATTATAATGACAAGGGGGGAGTTGTGAGACTAGAAATATAAGGTAGTGACTCCTAAATGTGGAAGGAGATGTATTATTATATGTTTTCTTATTCCTTGAGATACACCTTAAATCTCCTATGAAAATTAGAAAACTAGGACTATGTTTACTAAAAGTCATATTCTAATCCATATTGGCATTATAATGACAAGGGTAAGTTGTGAGACTAGAAATAGGAAGTAGAAAGTCCTAAATGTGAAAGGAGATGCATCATTTACATGTTTTCTGATTCCTTTAGATACACCTCAATCTCCTATGAAAATAAAAAAACTAGGACTCTTTTTACGAAAGGTCATATTCTGATCCAAATTGGCATTATAATGACAAGGGGGAGTTGTGAGACTAGAAAGAGAAGGTAGAGAGTTCTAAATGTGGTAGAGAGATGCATCATTTACATGTTTTCTTATTCCTTTAGATACACCTCAGATATCCAATGAAAATCAGAATATTGGGACTTTTTATATTAGAAGTCATATTCTAATCCAAATTGGCATTATATTGACAAGGGGGGATTTGTGAGACTAGAAATATAAGGTAGAGAATCCTAAATGTGGAAGCAGATGTATCATTTATATGTTTTCTTATTCCTTTAGATATGCCTTAAATCTCCTATGAAAATCCGAAAACTATGACTCTGTTTACTAAAAGTCATATTCTAATCCATATTGGCATTATATTGACAAGGGTAAAATGTGAGATTGGAAATAGGAAGTAGAGAGTCCGAAATGTGAAAGGAGATGCATCATTTACATGTTTTCTGATTCCTTTAGATACACCTCAAATCTTCTATGATAATCAGAAAACTGGGACTCTTTTTACTAAAGGTCATATTCTGATCCAAATTGGCATTATAATTACAAGGTGGAGTTGTGAGACTAGAAATAGAAGGTAGAGAGTCCTAAATATGTTAGGGAGATGCATCATTTACATGTTTTCTTATTCCTTTAGATACGCCTTAAATCTCCTATGATAATCAGAAAACTGGGACTCTTTTTACTTAAGGTCATATTCTGATAGAAATTGGCATTATAATGACAAGGGGGAGTTGTGAGACTAGAAACAGATGGTAGAGAGTCCTAAATGTGGTAGGAAGATGCATCATTTATATGTTGTCTTATTCCTTTAGATACGCCTTAAATCTCCTATGAAAATCCGAAAACTATGACTCTGTTTACTAAAAGTCATATTCTAATCCATATTGGCATTATATTGACAAGGGTAAAATGTGAGATTGGAAATAGGAAGTAGAGAGTCCGAAATGTGAAAGGAGATGCATCATTTACATGTTTTCTGATTCCTTTAGATACACCTCAAATCTCCTATGATAATCAGAAAACTGGGACTCTTTTTACTAAAGGTCATATTCTGATCCAAATTGGCATTATAATTACAAGGGGGAGTTGTGAGACTAGAAATAGAAGGTAGAGAGTCCTAAATATGTTAGGGAGATGCATCATTTACATGTTTTCTTATTCCTTTAGATACACCTCAGATATCCAATGAAAATCAGAAAACTGGGACTCTTTTTACTAAAATTCATATTCTAATCCAAATTGGCATTATAATGACAAGGGGGAGTTGTGAGACTAGAAATATAAGGTAGAGAATCCTAAATGTGGAAGGAGATGTATCATTTATATACACCTCAAATCTTCTATGAAAATAAAAAAACTACGACTCTATTTACTAAAAGTGGTATTCTAATCCATATTGGCTTTATATTGACAAGGGTAAGTTGTGAGACTAGAAATAGGAAGTAGAGAGTCCTAAATGTGGAAGGAGATGCATCATTTACATGTTTTCTTATTCCTTTAGATACAATTCAAATATCCAATGAAAATCAGAAAACTAAGACTTTTTTTACTAAAAGTCATATTCTAATCCAAATTGGCATTATAATGACAAGGGGGGAGTTGTGAGACTAGAAATATAAGGTAGAGACTCCTAAATGTGGAAGGAGATGTATCATTATATGTTTTCTTATTCCTTGAGATACACCTTAAATCTCCTATGAAAATTAGAAAACTAGGACTATGTTTACTAAAAGTCATATTCTAATCCATATTGGCATTATAATGACAAGGGTAAGTTGTGAGACTAGAAATAGGAAGTAGAGAGTCCTAAATGTGAAAGGAGATGCATCATTTATAGGTTTTCTGATTCCCTTTAGATACACCTCAGATATCCAATGAAAATCAGAAAACAGGGACTCTTTTTACTAAAAGTCATATTCTAATCCAAATTGGCATTATAATGACAAGAGGGAGTTATGAGACTAGAAATATAAGGTAGAGAGTCCTAAATGTGGAAGGAGATGTATCATTTATATGTTTTCTTGTTCCTCTAGATATGCCTTAAATCTCCTATGAAAATCCGAAAACTATGAATCTGTTTACTAAAAGTCATATTCTAATCCATATTGGCATTATATTGACAAGGGTAAAATGTGAGATTGGAAATAGGAAGTAGAGAGTCCGAAATGTGAAAGGAGATGCATCATTTACATGTTTTCTGATTCCTTTAGATACACCTCAAATCTTCTATGATAATCAGAAAACTGGGACTCTTTTTACTAAAGGTCATATTCTGATCCAAATTGGCATTATAATGACAAGGGGGAGTTGTGAGACTAGAAACAAATGGTAGAGAGTCCTAAATGTGGTAGGAAGATGCATCATTTACATGTTTTCTTATTCCTTTATATACACCTCAGATATCCAATGAAAATCAGAAAACTGGGACTCTTTTTACTAAAAGTCATATTCTAATCCGTATTGGCATTATATTGACAAGGGGGGATTTGTGAGACTAGAAATATAAGGTAGAGAATCTAAA
>NW_006256905.1:2539-4474 GCF_000478725.1 Eutrema salsugineum | reverse complement strand
AAACTATGACTCTGTTTACTAAAAGTCATATTTTAATCCATATTGGCATTATATTGACAAGGGTAAAATGTGAGATTGGAAATAGGAAGTAGAGAGTCCGAAATGTGAAAGGAGATGCATCATTTACATGTTTTCTGATTCCTTTAGATACACCTCAAATCTCCTATGATAATCAGAAAAATGGGACTCTTTTTACTAAAGGTCATATTCTGATCCAAATTGGCATTATAATGACAAGGGGGAGTTGTGAGACTAGAAACAGATGGTAGAGAGTCCTAAATGTGGTAGGAAGATGCATCATTTACATGTTTTCTTATTCCTTTATATACACCTCAGATATCCAATGAAAATCAGAAAACTGGGACTCTTTTACTAAAAGTCATATTCTAATCCATATTGGCATTATATTGACAAGGGTAAGTTGTGAGACTAGAAATAGGAAATAGAGAGTCCTAAATGTGAAAGGAGATGCATCATTTACATGTTTTCTGATTCCTTTAGATACACCTCAAATCTCCTATGAAAATCAGAAAACTGGGACTCTTTTTATTAAAGGTAATATTCTGATCCAAATTGGCATTATAATTACAAGGGGGAGTTGTGAGACTAGAAATAGAAGGTAGATAGTCCTAAATATGTTAGGGAGATGCATCATTTACATGTTTTCTTATTCCTTTAGATACACCTCAGATATCCAATGAAAATCAGAAAAGTGGGACTCTTTTTACTAAAAGTCATATTCTAATCCAAATTGGCATTATAATCACAAGGGGGAGTTGTGAGACTAGAAATATAAAGTAGAGAATCCTAAATGTGGAAGGAGATGCATCATTTATATGTTTTTTTATTCCTTTATATACACCTCAAATCTTCTATGAAAATAAAAAACTACGACTCTGTTTACTAAAAGTCATATTCTAATCCATATTGGCTTTATATTGACAAGGGTAAGTTGTGAGACTAGCAATACGAAGGAAAGAGTCCTAAATGTGGAAGGAGATGAATCATTTACATGTTTTCTTATTCCTTTAGATACACCTCAGATATCCAATGAAAATTAGAAAACTGGGACTCTTTTTACTAAAGGTCATATTCTGATCCAAATTGGCATTATAATGACAAGGGGGAGTTGTGAGACTAGAAACAAATGGTAGAGAGTCCTAAATGTGGTAGGAAGATGCATCATTTACATGTTTTCTTATTCCTTTATATACACCTCAGATATCCAATGAAAATCAGAAAACTGGGACTCTTTTTACTAAAAGTCATATTCTAATCCATATTGGCATTATATTGACAAGGGGGGATTTGTGAGACTAGAAATATAAGGTAGAGAATCCTAAATGTGGAAGCAGATGTATCATTTATATGTTTTCTTATTCCTTTAGATACGCCTTAAATCTCCTATGAAAATCCGAAAACTATGACTCTGTTTACTAAAAGTCATATTCTAATCCATATTGGCATTATATTGACAAGGGTAAAATGTGAGATTGGAAATAGGAAGTAGAGAATCCGAAATGTGAAAGGAGATGCATCATTTACATGTTTTCTGATTCCTTTAGATACACCTCAAATCTCCTATGATAATCAGAAAACTAGGACTCTTTTTACTAAAGGTCATATTCTGATCCAAATTGGCATTATAATGACAAGGGGGAGTTGTGAGAATAGAAACAAAAGGTAGAGAGTCCTAAATATGTTAGGGAGATGCATCATTTACATGTTTTCTTATTCCTTTAGATACACCTCAGATATCCATGAAAATCAGAAAACTGGGACTCTTTTTACTAAAATTCATATTCTAATCCATATTGGCATTATATTGACAAGGGTAAGTTGTGAGACTAGAAATAGGAAGTAGAGAGTCCTAAATGTGAAAGGAGATGCATCATTTACATGTTTTCTGATTCCTTTTAGATACACCTCAAATCT
>NW_006256905.1:928-2439 GCF_000478725.1 Eutrema salsugineum | reverse complement strand
CTTTTTACTAAAGGTCATATTCTGATCCAAATTGGCATTATAATTACAAGGGGGAGTTGTGAGACTAGAAATAGAAGGTAGAGAGTCCTAAATATGTTAGGGAGATGCATCATTTACATGTTTTCTTATTCCTTTAGATACACCTCAGATATCCAATGAAAATCAGAAAAGTGGGACTCTTTTTACTAAAAGTCATATTCTAATTCAAATTGGCATTATAATCACAAGGGGGAGTTGTGAGACTAGAAATATAAGGTTGAGAATCCTAAATGTGGAAGGAGATGTATCATTTATATGTTTTTTTATTCCTTTATATACAACTCAAATCTTCTATGAAAATAAAAAACTACGACTCTGTTTACTAAAAGTCATATTCTAATCCATATTGGCTTTATATTGACAAGGGTAAGTTGTGAGACTAGAAATACGAAGGAAAGAGTCCTAAATGTGGAAGGAGATGAATCATTTACATGTTTTCTTATTCCTTTAGATACACCTCAGATATCCAATGAAAATTAGAAAACTGGGACTCTTTTTACTAAAGGTCATATTCTGATCCAAATTGGCATTATAATGACAAGGGGGAGTTGTGAGACTAGAAACAAATGGTAGAGAGTCCTAAATGTGGTAGGAAGATGCATCATTTACATGTTTTCTTATTCCTTTATATACACCTCAGATATCCAATGAAAATCAGAAAACTAGGACTCTTTTTACTAAAAGTCATATTCTAATCCATATTGGCATTATATTGACAAGGGGGGATTTGTGAGACTAGAAATATAAGGTAGAGAATCCTAAATGTGGAAGCAGATGTATCATTTATATGTTTTCTTATTCCTTTAGATACGCCTTAAATCTCCTATGAAAATCCGAAAACTATGACTCTGTTTACTAAAAGTCATATTCTAATCCATATTGGCATTATATTGACAAGGGTAAAATGTGAGATTGGAAATAGGAAGTAGAGAATCCGAAATGTGAAAGGAGATGCATCATTTACATGTTTTCTGATTCCTTTAGATACACCTCAAATCTCCTATGATAATCAGAAAACTTTTCCTCGCTAGGTGACCTCCTATTCTGATCCAAATTGGCATTATAATGACAAGGGGGAGTTGTGAGACTAGAAACAAATGGTAGAGAGTCCTAAATGTGGTAGGAAGATGCATCATTTACATGTTTTCTTATTCCTTTATATACACCTCAGATATCCAATGAAAATCAGAAAACTGGGACTCTTTTTACTAAAAGTCATATTCTAATCCATATTGGCATTATATTGACAAGGGGGGATTTGTGAGACTAGAAATATAAGGTAGAGAATCCTAAATGTGGAAGGAGATGTATAATTTATATGTTTTCTTATTCCTTTAGATACGCCTTAAATCTCCTATGAAAATCCGAAAACTATGACTCTGTTTACTAAAAGTCATATTCTAATCCATATTGGCTTTATATTGACAAGGGTAAAATGTGAGATTGGAAATAGGAAAGTAGAGAATCCCGAA
>NW_006256905.1:0-828 GCF_000478725.1 Eutrema salsugineum | reverse complement strand
GAGTCCTAAATATGTTAGGGAGATGCATCATTTACATGTTTTCTTATTCCTTTAGATACACCTCAGATATCCTAATGAAAATCAGAAAACTGGGACTCTTTTTACTAAAATTCATATTCTAATCCATATTGGCATTATATTGACAAGGGTAAGTTGTGAGACTAGAAATAGGAAATAGAGAGTCCTAAATGTGAAAGGAGATGCATCATTTACATGTTTTCTGATTCCTTTAGATACACCTCAAATCTCCTATGAAAATCAGAAAACTGGGACTCTTTTTACTAAAGGTCATATTCTGATCCAAATTGGCATTATAATTACAAGGGGGAGTCGTGAGACTAGAAATAGAAGGTAGAGAGTCCTAAATATGTTAGGGAGATGCATCATTTACATGTTTTCTTATTCCTTTAGATACACCTCAGATATCCAATGAAAATCAGAAAAGTGGGACTCTTTTTACTAAAAGTCATATTCTAATTCAAATTGGCATTATAATCACAAGGGGGAGTTGTGAGACTAGAAATATAAGGTAGAGAATCCTAAATGTGGAAGGAGATGTATCATTTATATGTTTTCTTATTCCTTTATATACACCTCAAATCTTCTATGAAAATAAAAAAACTACGACTCTATTTACTAAAAGTCGTATTCTAATCCATATTGGCTTTATATTGACAAGGGTAAGTTGTGAGACTAGAAATAGGAAGTAGAGAGTCCTAAATGTGGAAGGAGATGCATCATTTACATGTTTTCTTATTCCTTTAGATACACTTCAAATATCCAATGAAAATCAGAAAACTAAGACTTTTTTTAATAAAAGTCATATTC
>NW_006256906.1:0-12970 GCF_000478725.1 Eutrema salsugineum | reverse complement strand
GATGATTGGGTCGATCTCATTGGTCACCAGTGATGCCTTCCTCGTATACCGGGTTGGTGTCTAAAGAAGCATAGATTTTTGAGCAGATGCTTGGAGAGAGACGTACACAGAGGTGGTCTAGCCATTCACTCACGAATCATCCCTTTGTTAGGCTGTGAAAGAAGTTGAAGAGTATAGTAACTAATGATCGATGTGTTTATGATCTTTGTTCTTTCAATTGTTTGGAACGGTTTTCTGTTCTTCCACTACATGATATTTTGTAGCAGTGGTAAAGTCTTTTAAATGCTATTTGTATCAATCACTTCCAAAAGATTAGAGTTTCTGTTTCAGTAACAATACTGTAATGTTAATGTGTGTGATGGGAATTTGAATAATTCAAAACCCTTAAACAGGATATCTTTTATAAATTTTACTTGGATCAGTAATCAATCTAAACAACCAATAAATATTATCCAAATCTTCTGTAAAGATCCATCAAGTCAGCAAAATCAACAACAAAATCATCAAGCTTTGGTTTATAATATCAACAAAACCGATTTCATAGCCATTGTTCAACAGTTAAGCTGACGGTCCGGAGTCGGTTCAACTTCTTCAGTCAATCCTCCAGAGTCACCAAACCCAAACCCACCGAAACTCCCACATTCAAAATTGGTTTAAGTTTGACCGGTTCTTTTGACTCTAAGTTAACCGCCCTCCACCTCCACCTCCTGGTTCAATCCGATATAATGGTCTCTGAACCGGTTGCCTCTGTTAACCAATTTTTGTTTAACCCAAATCTCCAATCTCAGATTTTATGTGTTATCTAATCGAATCAAGCCTTGATGAAAACCGACCTCAGGTACAAAACCAAAACCAGGTCCAACCATCAACCAGTTGATTTTTTTCACATCAAACCAGTCTTAATCCCCTGATTTTCCAGTCTCCAACTCCACAATTAAAAAAAAAAAACAACAGAGAAAACTTATGATTTCTATGTTGAAAGAAACAGAGAAACCTTATGTTGTTGAGCATTCTTCTCCAGTTTCTAATATTCTTCTTAAATAAGATGGGATGGTGAGATTCTAGGAAAAGCTTATGTTGTTTGAGATAAAGGACCCGATTTTCTTTTGTTGTGTTAAAATAAAAATACGATTTTCTTCCATTTCTCTTCCAGCTAGGGTTTTGCGATAAAGCGGCTCACCAGCAGAAGTTTTTCCTAGAATCTCACATCCTATCTTTGGAGAAGTATGAGCTTCTGAACTATAACTCTTCGTCATCATCTTTTTAATTTTTGGATAGAGTTAGGAGAATCACGAATTTACTACTAAAAACAAAATATAAAAATTATTTATCTAAAAATTTACATAGATCTAATCACCAATCAGTAGTAAAGAGGAAAACAATAACTGTTAGTATAAGATTCCATAGATAACAAAAACAAGAACAAATTATACACAGACTTTTTAAATTATAATAAATGAATTGAATAGAAAAAATCTATAGTTGTTCTTTAAATGATACATACCTTTTAAAATGAATCGAGTTCTTTGATTGGATGCATGTGATATCCTACACAAATTATCAAGAATTTAATCAAAGCTTTCATAGTTTTTTATCTAAGAAATGTGTCGCAATGACAAAGGTTTATTGTGCTCGACAATGTTCTTGAACTTCTCCATCAAATGCTTTTCGGTGTCTTGAATTTTTTTAATTTCTTGATCAAACATCTCTTGTTTTTCCATGAGGACATCAAACTCTTCTAGTTTGGCTTCGTTGACCCACTTGAAAACATGGCCACAGTCACCCTAAGACAAAATACATTTCAATTTTAAAAAGCAACATCTAGAATCCCCAATCAAAATAAAAAAAATGTACAAACCTTTTGAGAAGCAACACATTTGTAAAACTTTCTATTAGGATTCTTTGCAGTAGTTGAAACACAAATGATGGTTTTCTCCCCACATACACATTTTCTGGGAATTCCCCTCTCAATTTTGGATGTTGATCCAGTTAAGATGTAACTCATTTTGCTATTCAAATTCGACCCAGAAGAATCAGCGGATTAGATCGATGCAGATTAAATCTACACAGACAAAATCAGTGGAATTAATCGAGACAGATGAAATCGTAAGAGAAAAATCGTTGGTTAACTGGTACCTTTTGCAAATCTCAGATTTAAAATCGACCCAGAAGAAATCAAAACAAAAAACAAATGTTTATACCTTTATCTGGAGTGAAATCTGCTTAATAGTTGTTCTGGGGTCATCGACGAGAAAGAAGAAACTATTATATATCAATCCCGCTACATGAATTTAGTTATGGAATCTAGAGATTTTTTAAAAAAAATCACCCATTCAACTCGAACTCACGAGCAATTTGGTAGGAGTGAAATAGTGTAACCAGCGGTGCTATGCACCTCATTCTCTTATCACCCCCAGTGTATAATTATATATTTATTTTTTTATGTTGTTTTACTTAGTTAAAAACATATCCTTCCCTTCGAACACGGGACCGAGAGGATTAAGACAAAACACATTACCAACGGTGCTACACCTCATTCAATAATAACAATGCATTTTTTTTTATATATAGCTATTATGTACAAGGTAATTCTTTTTTGTTGTTTTTGTGGCACTCAACTGAGCAGATATTGCTTTCTAATTTGCACCCGCAATAAACGTTGTGCTGTAATATCAAAACTACCAGCATCGAAAATTTAAAAACTCATGAATAAAACTAAAAAAGTGTTGCAAAGAAAACTCAAAAGAGCATAGAAAACAAAAATCAAACGACCATAATTGTTACATCATTCGAACTAAAACATAAAAAGTAGTCTATATTGGTACGTCATATGTTCCTCTTTTGTGACCTGCAACACCACACCGGCTACACTTGTGCTTCTTAGATCCTTGTGATCCTTGCGAGGAGCATATTGTGTCCTCCACCGTCTCGTATCGTCGTTTTTCTCTTCTACCAGCTGCTCTTTGCGTTTCTGGTGGTAGAACTCTAGCGTGTTCAACATCCACCGGTACTTGCCAGGAATCCTCAGAAACACCTATTGGATTAATGCATTCCTCGTAAGCCTTTTTCCATGCTGCAGTAGTGTACATGTCATCAGTGAGTGGATGTAGTTCTTTGTCCACTGAAAAAGCTGCTTTAATGGCGTGTCTGCAAGGAATTTTCATCAAGTCGTACTTTTCACAAGAACACGATCTAAGGTCTAAATCAACAAGGCAGTCGATTTTTTCACCTCTAACAAGAAATTGATTCTCAAACTGGTTTACCGAATAAACAATAAATGTTTTAACCTTTTCAATCCTCCTACTAATCTTTTTCTCAACCTCAATGGTTAAAGGGTCCTTGTTCTTTGCGCTTAGCCGTCCACGCTCGTAAAACCACTTGGTCAACATTTCTCTTAATTATGCTGTCGAACAAAGGTATTACTGGATACTCTCTAGGTGATTTCAATGCAGCATTAATCGATTCGGCTGGGTTAGTGGTTCTAACATCATACCTGAATCCTGGAAATTTGCAACGAGCCCACTTTTCGACACCAGCCTCAACCAGATAGTTTCCAACAAGCGGACTAATATTCTTGATATCGTTGAATTTTCTCTCAAAATCAGCAACTCTATATTCTTTTGACGCATTTGCAATCAAGCCAGTCAAACCCCTTGTCTTGTAAAATGTGACAACGTTAGTCAGTAAATGGTGGATGCAAATTCCATGTGTAGACTTCGTAAACACTTTAGCAAGTGCTTTAATGACAGAAGTATTTCGATCAGAAATAAACGCCAAAGTCTGATCATCTGCGATGACTATGTTTAGTTGCCTTAGAAACCACTCCCACGACAAATCATTCTCTGAATCAACAACACCAAACGCAATTGGATACAGATTCGAGTTACCATCTAAAGTTGTAGCAACAAGCAGAACTCCCTTGTATTTACCTTTCAGAAAAGTACCGTCGACAACTATCACTCTACGAATTGCTTGGTAGAATCCTCTGATCGATTGCCCAAATGAAATAAACAGATACTTGAATCTATCATCAGAATCAGTTACGTATTGAGTATGCGTACCCGGATTAGCTTCTTTCAACATGTGCAAGTATTTTGGAATTTTGCCATAACTTTTTTCTGGAATACCTCTGACAGCGTTTTCTGCATACTCTTTGGACTCCCATGCTTGATCGTACGAGATCTCGCAACCATGTTCTGTACGCACACTCTGTATAATTTCTCTTGGTTTAGGCCCTTCCTGA
The DNA here is from genome assembly GCF_000478725.1 of Eutrema salsugineum. Taxonomy (NCBI): domain Eukaryota; kingdom Viridiplantae; phylum Streptophyta; class Magnoliopsida; order Brassicales; family Brassicaceae; genus Eutrema; species Eutrema salsugineum. Next base: position 8,727 of record NW_006256906.1, on the reverse strand, counting down.
ACACCCTCATACTTCTGCATAATCAGATTGCCGATTGTTATATGAGAAGGTCTTATATAAAAAAACGTTTGGTGTCGGTCTAAGCGCAAAATTAGGACCTTTTTTGGTCGAATTGTTAAGCTTTTATATGCCTTAAAAAAATCTGTTGACCTTGTTTGACCAAGTCCAGCCGATTCCCCAATACACATATATGTAATAAGAAAAGAATGTAAAAAAAAATTAGAGGTTTGAAATTTGAGACAATTTGCTAGAAAATCTTAAGACTGGTCAAAATTAGCAAAATAAAAAAAAAACAATGAATTGGTGTGATATTGGTCTGACATTATTGAGAGTGTTATTACCATGTACCCCTTCCGCGAGTATTTTTTTTAATAAAATTTCTCTCTCATCATTCTTCTTTACTTAACATATAAGTTATTCAATTACATAATTTTTTATCAAACTACATATTTTGTTAGCATGATAAGTTTCTGCATTCTTAAAAATAAAAAAAAATTATGCATTATTTAACACCTCTAAATTGCTATATTTGGTTCGATAACTGATTATATCAGACCCTGTTAACATAGATGTTATACAACTACATTAAATTTTAGCAGTCTAAATAATTCTTTAGTGCACTGCTTTTAATCTCATACATGTTAACATATAAGTTATACAATTACATAACATATTATAAAACTATATAAATTGTTAAAGTGCTTAATTTCAGTTGCTATATTTGGTTTATGGAGTATTAATTAAAATCTATTTTATGTAATAATATAATTAACATGTTAAGTAGAATATTAGAGATATATCAAAATATTTATATGGTATAGTAAATAAATTTTGTAATCCTTTATAAAATATATTAGCAATCTAACACTCAATTTAGAAACCTAATTCAAATATCAAAGATAATTTGGAGTGAGTGCAACTTTCAGATCCAAAGATAACCATCATATATTATCCAATATATATTATTTGGGTATGTTAAAATATTTGTTGGATGATATTAACATTTAAATATATCTCTAATATTTTATTTAACAGAGTAATGAAATTGTTGATTGTTAACTTTCAAATTAATATTTTTCCAACGTAACTCATTGATATTTCCGTCTTCAACAATATTTCTCCCAATAACAAATCTATAATTTTAGAGAAGAAAGATAATTTCTAATTTACAACAGCAGATATATAATTCAAAATAAGAGACGAAACTAAAATAACTTTAATTTAGATAAGATCAACAATTTTGTAGTTCTCTCGGAGAAATCAAAATCGAACCTGAGAAAAGTCATACTGCAGAAGTTCGAAAAAAATCAGTCTTTTACACCATTAGAGCACATAGAACAATAGTTGGGCAGATAAACATTATAATATTTGAGTAAAGGAAAGAAAGAGATATGTGAGAGAAAGTGAGAGAAACTGTTGTTTCTGTCGTTGTTTTGACTTCAAACTATAGTAAAAGAAAAAAAAAGATAGATGAGAAAGAGTGAGAGAAAGAGTTATATACATGAGTGTATAAGGGTAAAAATATATTAAAGAAAATTCTATAATGTTTAAATAGTAATTTTTTTTATATAGCAAATTATGAATAGTAACGTAGTCATCTACTACATTTACTTTTGAAATTTCACAAAAAAAAACTCAAGAAAAAATAAGGTGTAAATAAAAACCTAATATTTTCAACTGAACGTTATTTTTAAAATTAAATTAAGTTCAGTATATATATTTCAAATATTTTATAGTAAAAAGTACCAAAATACATTAAATTTTCTATTAAATTTACATGACTTAATTTACATGATTAAATTTACATTATCAATTTCAAATTCAAGATGAAACTACTTTAGATATTAAATTTCTATTATTTTTAAATTATTTAAAATCTCTCTATATATATATTTTTTTTAACGTCTATATATTAAAATGAGCAAACATGGTCATAATGTAATACACTTGATATGATAGTAGGAACTAGAGCATAGAAATGAAAGCTGTTGATGTTAAAAGCTTGTTGCTATGAGAGAAGATCAGCTGGTTGGTTTGCAGATCGTGGTACCCATTGAAACTTGACTTCTTCAAATTTCTTGCACCATTCCTTTATTTCCCATAACCAATTATAGGCTCCAAAATTGATCATTTTCCCCGTAAGAAGATTTACCAGCGATTGTGAATCACCTTCAAAAATTACTCGTCGATAACCTTTACACCAACTGTTTTGTAGAGCAAATAGTAAGGCTTGAAATTCACTTTCAAGAGCATTATTTGCAGCCCAGTGCTTTGCGTGACCTGCACCTAGAAAAATGCCTTGTTCATCTCTGAATAACCAACCTGCATTATTTGTTCTTCTGCTTGAGACATAGGATCCATCATAGTTGCATTTAATCCATCCTTGTGGGGGACGTTTCCATATCGGTTGTTGACTCAATGGCACCATATTTATTTGTTGCAGTTGATTTTTTTTTTGAGACTGAATCAACAGTATCCTGCCATTCCTTTGCATCATCTTTTGCCCTTTGTATTAGTTGCTTCCATGGAATTGTTTTCCTCTGGTAGGTGAGTACATTACGGCTCTTCCATAATCTCCAAAGAATCCAAAAGCCGAATTGGTGGATGTGTAGAGGCATTGAACTTGGCCTCGTTAGTAATATCTCCATTCTGTCTTCAAGAGATAATGCCGGATTTAGTATGGACAGAGTTGGGTATCCTGATGCTCTCCACGTCATTTGAGCATATTGGCATTCAAACAACATATGTTCTATGGTTTCTTCTTCATTTTGGCATCTCAGACATTGAGAATTTCTTGTGATGTGTCTCTTTCGAAGACAGACTCCAATGGCCATAGCTTTTGAGAGGATTTTCCAAAGGAAATGTTTCAGTTTAGGAACTGTCTGTAGTTTCCATATTTTGGCCTTAAGTGTGATGTCACCAGGAGGAGCGAGTGGTCTTGTAGTAGTTGATGAATGTGTTGCAACCCAATAAGCTGATTTCACTGTGTATAGACCAGATTTGTTGTAATGCCATCCCAAAAAATCTTTTGTATTACGAGAATTTACTCTCATGGAAAGGATGATGTTTGCATCTTCTTCAACAACCAGGCTTCGAATTCTTTCTTCATCCCACAGGTAATTATTAGAGATCCATTCATTGACAAAACAATGTTCTGGAAATTGCTGCAAAGATCTAGGAGGTCTGGGTGGAGTAGTAGGGAGCCAAGGGTCAATCCAGGCGCTTACTGTTTTCCCATTTCCGATGTTGAATCTTAACCCCTTCAATAATAGGTCACGACCTTGTAGAAGAAATTTCCATATATAAGAGTTCTTCCGCCCTTGCTTCGCAGTTAAGACATTACTATCAGCAAAGTATATTCCCTTGATGATTCTTGCCATTAAACAATGAGGATTTTGAAGAATTCTCCAAACTTGCTTTCCAAGTAAAGCTAGATTGAAATTTTCAAAATCCCTGAAGCCTAATCCTCCCTCTTTTTTTGGTGTACATAGTCGGTTCAAAGAAAACCAATGCATTCCTTTTGTCTCGCCTCCTTTACCCCACCAAAATCTGGCTAAGATACCATTTATTTCCTCACAAATTCCTTTGGGAAGTTTGAACACATTCATCGAGAAAACTGGCATTGAGATAGCTACTGATTTTAGTAATATCTCCTTACCTCCATGTGATAGAAATTTTTTATCTCAACCTTATGTTTTAGCTTGAACCTTTTCCAAAATGTATTGAAAGAGATCTGCCTTTTTTTCCCTACTATCTCTGGAATTCCAAGGTACTTGCCTCCTCCACCATCATTGTAGATACCCAATAGACTACGCATTTGTGTCTTCACATTATGATGAACTCGAGATCCAAATGTGATTGCAGATTTATTGGTATTTATTGCTTGACCTGAGGTTGCTTCATACAACGAGATGACTCTTTTAATAGCTCTGCCTGATTTTGGATTAGCCAATGTAAAGAACAGAGAATCATCTGCAAATAGTAAATGATTCACTGCAGGGCTATGGTTACTGAAAATCTCTCAATATTTATTTAAACTTATTACTTCTTTTTTTTGGACAACATTTAAACTTATTACGTTTAGTGAAGAAATCTTGTTGCGTACGAGCGGCACGCATGGCTAATACGGGCCCAGCTTACGGCCCAATTTACACGTGCGAGCGGCACGTATGGTTCTATAACTCGGATTACAGATACTAAACCGTTCGGACTTCGGAAAAAGATAGTTTCTTTCCTCTCCGGCAAGAAAAGCGTAAATTTCAATTCCAATTGAATCTCAAAGCTCCGACCGAAAACCAGAAAAAAAATGGTGAGAGATATCGAAGATGAGATCAGAGACGAGAAGAATCCTCGCCCGCTTGACGAAGATGACATAGCTCTCCTCAAGACTTACGTAAGCTTCCCTCTCAGAATTTTCACTCTTCTATGGTCGGATCCAGTTTTAGGCGAGTCTATGATAGTCAAATTCGCTACACTTGGTTTCTCGAACGAGTGGTTGGTTCCTTATTTCTTGCTATTGAACCTGTTTGCTAGGTCTCGCCTCTCTGGCAAATTGATGTTTCGTCTGGAGTGATTCGAGCTACGTTTGGTCTATATTTAGTTTTAGTTTTGTGTTAGAATATGAGTAGTTTCGCGTTGCAACATTCATAGTCATACAGACTTGGTTGTATATGTTGTCTCTCTTCATATTTGTTCTTCATAAATCTCGTTCCTTTTGCAGGGGTTGGGGCCTTACTCTGCACCTATAAAGAAAGTAGAGAAAGAAATCAAGGAGCTCGCCAAGAGGATTAACGATCTCTGTGGTATGTGCACACTCTTTGTTGTACCTTTGATTAGTGCTTCTGTTTATAGCATGAGTAAGAGCATTATTGGAAACCTTGATGAGCTTTTCACTTCCAGGTATCAAGGAGTCTGATACTGGTTTAGCTCCTCCCAGTCAATGGGATCTCGTGTCTGATAAACAAATGATGCAAGAGGAGCAACCTCTTCAGGTAGGCTTTCTTTCTTAGCATAGTTCGATGAAGTTTCTTCTTCTCTATTGTGTAAATATAAGGAGGGATAAGGTGAACGGTTTTTTTATTGACTATCCAGGTTGCGAGATGTACAAAGATAATTAGTCCAAACACTGAAGACGCTAAGTACGTCATTAATGTCAAACAGATAGCTAAGGTACATTATATCCTCAAGCTGATGTTTTTGCATAGCTAAGCCTTTCGACTTGTGATTATAACAGGTTTTGTTTTTAATTCTTAACTGCAGTTTGTCGTTGGCCTTGGCGATAAAGTTTCTCCCACTGACATTGAGGAAGGCATGCGCGTGGGGTATGTTTCCTCTTTCCTGTTTATGAACTGAGATTTTTTCTAGCCATTAGTTCCCTATGTACATTTCTCATATGGATGATAACTTACAAAAACGGTCCATTTTTGAACTGTTCCTGCAGAGTTGATCGGAATAAATATCAGATACAGATTCCTCTACCTCCAAAAATCGATCCTAGTGTGACCATGATGACCGTTGAAGAGAAACCTGATGTAACTTACAATGATGTTGGTGGCTGCAAGGAGCAGATTGAAAAGATGAGAGAGGTTTGTTGAACTTTTTTATCATCTCGTGTCATTATCTTCTCTCATTGCCTAAAGTTATAAACTTGCTGTTGCGGTATGCTTTTTTAAGGAAGAACGTTCTTTAATTTTTTTTTGCTGTCTTTGTTGATTGTAGGTCGTTGAACTGCCAATGCTTCATCCAGAGAAATTTGTAAAGCTTGGAATAGATCCTCCCAAGGGCGTTCTCTGCTACGGTCCTCCTGGTACCGGTAAAACCCTTCTGGCTAGAGCTGTGGCCAATAGAACCGACGCTTGCTTTATCAGGGTTATTGGCAGTGAGCTCGTTCAGAAGTATGTCGGTGAAGGAGCTAGGATGGTCCGTGAACTGTTTCAGGTAATCAATTATCAAAAACTCGTTTTTACTATCTGAATTTTATCTAGCCAAGGATGCTATATTGTGTTCTGAAACTGTATAATACTCGCTTTTCAGATGGCACGGTCCAAAAAAGCTTGCATTGTGTTCTTTGATGAAGTTGATGCCATTGGTGGTGCAAGATTTGATGATGGTGTAGGTGGTGATAACGAGGTCCAACGTACTATGCTTGAGATTGTGAATCAACTTGATGGGTTCGACGCACGTGGTAACATCAAGGTTCTTATGGCAACAAACAGGTTCAGTCTACAATCCCATTACCAGCATTGAGCTAAAATACACAACATAACACAATTTTATACCACTTTGGCTCATTGGTTTTTTCTCTCTGTATTTACTCTATATTCCAGGCCTGATACTCTGGACCCTGCTCTTTTACGTCCTGGACGACTTGACCGTAAGGTTGAGTTTGGTCTTCCTGATCTGGAGAGCAGAACACAGATCTTCAAGATTCACACAAGAACCATGAACTGCGAAAGAGACATCCGTTTCGAACTTCTTTCTCGCCTCTGCCCAAACTCAACCGGTAAGTCCCAACCATCAAACAGATTCTAATGCTCTCTTTAGTCTCTTTGATATTTGTTCTGAGTTATGGTTTTGTTAAATTGTATTTTTGCAGGAGCTGATATCAGAAGTGTATGTACCGAGGCTGGGATGTATGCAATCAGAGCAAGGAGAAAGACTGTGACTGAGAAAGACTTTCTGGATGCAGTGAACAAAGTCATTAAAGGATATCAGAAGTTCAGTGCAACTCCTAAGTATATGGTCTACAATTAGAGAGTGAGAGAGAGAGAGAGATGAAGTCGTTTAGCTACTTCACAAAGCAAAACTCAGAAACACGCTCTTTGTCCTTTGTTTCTCTCGCTTCAATCTCTTTTGCAGCACTTGTTCTTTTGAGTCCAGTAACTCTCTTGTTTTCTTCTTCAATGTACTTTTGATTACTTCTCTTACTTTAAGTTTGTTATTTGCGCTCAGTTCCTCTAAACCCAAGTAGAACCAATGTCAGTATTTGAATTAAGCAAGTGAGTTTGATTATGCGTTTAGAACTTAGCAATTTTGTTTATAAGAAGTTACCCAATATTATCAAAAAATGAACCTTGTTAAGAATTTCAGTTATTTTTTATTGAAGCAATATTTTTTATTGAAGCAATAGTTGTGAAATTGTGATGTGTATTACCGGACTTGTAATTTACTTTATTTTAACAATATTTATCAACAGTGTTTTAGGCGGATTAATAACTACAATTTGTAAATTCGTAACTAAGTAAAATAGTAGTAGTCAGTAATCACTATTACTAAAAGAACAAAAAGAGGAAATTTTTTTTTTTTTTTTGGGTCGAAAAAGAGGAAATTTAGAAACTAAAAATTACACGTGGCATATCTAACGGACAACTGAAAAATGGAAACATTGATCCGAACCGTCCACCAGCTGGACTAATCACCGAACCTAAGGTTCGGCCTTGCTCTGGATATCGGATATCCCCAAACCTAATTGTAAAAAGGAAATAAAGAGGGGTAAAAGGAAACTTAGAGCCCAAGTAGTCTCCAAACCACAGATTATAAACACAACCACCTCTCGCCTCCCCTTTCTCTGCCTAATCCTTTGACAATCAAAATTCTGAGAAAACAAAAAGAGATAGAGAGAGAGAGAAATCGAAAATCTTAGAGTGAGAAAGATGAAGAGATCGATGTCTAATTCTAATAACAGTAGCCGATTTGGTCAGTGGCACGACGACTACGACTCGAACCGTCCCTACAAGAAGCTAAAAACAGACCGCGTAACAGAGGACGATGCTGATTCATCTTCCAAGACGAACACTTTCCAGAAGCAACCAATCATAAGCAACAATGTTCCAGATACCGAGTGGTGGGTCGTGACTCGTTTTCGTGGAAAAGTCTCATACGGCTCTGTTCACGTAGCCGTGAGTACAGCCATTGGAGAAGATAACTCTCTCCCTAACGAGATGGCAATAAAAACCACCGAATTCTCACAAGCCTCACGTCTCAAGAACGAGGGAAAATTCTTACACCGTCTCCAAGATAGCCCGTACGTTGTCTCCTACTACGGAAACGTAGACGAGAACACCAAGAAGATGCTTTACAACACGATTCTTGAGTACTGTCCAGGGCAATGCCTCGAGAAAAGCATCAAAAGCCAGAGAGGAAGAGGGTTACCAGAAAACGATGTGAAGAGATTCGCTGTCGATATCTTGTCTGGTCTCAGGGATACACATGGAAAGGAGATCATACACTGCGACATCAAGCCCAAGAACATCTTGCTCGCTGCTGATTTGTCTGGACTGAGGAGACCTTATGGGTTTATTGCTAAGATCTCTGGTTTTGGGAAAGCGAAGAGGAAAGGGTCGGATGAGTACGGTGAAGGATGGGGTCAAAGGAGAGGCACAAGACGGTTTATGTCACCGGAGCTTATAGGAGACATGGTTTTGGACTATGGTGCGGATGTGTGGGCCTTTGGTTGCACGGTTCTTGAGATGTTGACAGGAAAACGAGTTTGGGAAGAGGAGGGTGAGCTTGATTGGGAAGATTGGATTACTCTCATTGGTGATAGTGGTGCGGTTCCTCATGTCCCTGATCATTTGTCTGATAAAGCTAAGGATTTTCTCTCAAAGTGTTTGGAGAGAGACCCTGCCCGTAGGTGGACTGTTGATCGTTTGATCAGACATCCGTTTGTTTACGATTACTCTGTAGAGGAGGAAGAAGATGGAATAGAAGATTTAGGAGATGCAAATG
>NW_006256907.1:0-13024 GCF_000478725.1 Eutrema salsugineum | reverse complement strand
TATAAATAGATTAACCTAAATCGCAGATTGAGTGATCAATTCAACCTAAGCATTAAGTCTAACAATGGTGAAGACAATAGATATCAAGCCCTATTTGCATCTAATCTTTTAACTCATGAAATCCTTTGAACACTTTAATCTAGCTAAGAGATCTACTCAGACATGGAGAAAAGAAACACAGAAACAGAGCAATGCCTGTATAAATAAGTGACCTGCATAAGAGGATCCATGGCAATGAAACAACACTCCTGGTATCTCCTCGTCAGCTACACATCTTCTGAAGATTCCATCAGAGCAATGCCTGTATAAATAAGGCTCATCCCAAAAGTAGTGCCTCACATCCTTTAGAAACTTCTTCTTTTTGTTTCCCACAAAACCTGCAGGTTCCTGCTCTGCAGCAAGGTAATTTGCAATCTCTCCAAACCATGGGAAACCAGAATGCCGATCTATGTCAACTTGGTTGCAAAAACTCGTCAGAGCAGGTGCTCCGGTGGGGAGCAGGTGCTCGTCGAACCCAGAAACTTCTATGGCGTAAACTTGTTCATCAGGAAGGCTGTCATTTAGTGGAATGTCATCATCTATCTTCAGCCTCGACAAGTGGTCTGCAACACCATTATCAATCCCTTTTTTATCTTTAATCTCCAAATCAAACTCTTGCAGCAAAAAGATCCATCGAAGGAGCCTTGGCTTGGCGTCCTTCTTCGTCAACAGGTATTTCAGAGCTGCATGGTCTGTGTGAACAACAACTTTCGACCCAACAAGGTAAGACCTGAACTTCTCAAAAGCATAAACCACTGCAAGAAGCTCCTTTTCAGTTGTGGCATATCTGCACTGAGCCTCGTCGAGTGTTCGGCTAGCATAATAGATGACGTGGAGCCTCTTTTCTTTCCTCTGTCCCAGCACTGCTCCCACTGCATAATCGCTAGCATCGGTCATGACCTCAAAAGGTAGTTCCCAATCTGGTGGCTGGACAATAGGAGCGCTGACCAAAGCTCCTTTTATCCTGTGAAATGCCTCCAAACATGCATCATCAAACTCGAATTTCACATCCTTGCACAGCAGCTGCGTCAGGGGCCTGGCAATCTTCGAGAAATCTTTGATGAAGCGTCTGTAAAAACCTGCGTGGCCCAGAAAACTGCGAACCCCCTTGACTGATGTTGGTGGCTGCAGACTCATCATCACCTCGATCTTTGCCCTGTCCACCTCGATCCCTTTCTCTGAGATTTTGTGTCCCAGCACGATCCCATCTCTTACCATGAAATGACATTTCTCCCAGTTAAGCACCAGATTCTTCTCCTCACACCGCTGCAAGACCCTGCACAGATTAGACAAACAAACAGAAAAGGAGCTTCCATAGACAGAAAAATCGTCCATGAAAACTTCCATTATGTCTTCAATCAGGTCAGTGAAAATCGACATCATGCAGCGTTGGAATGTTGCTGGAGCATTACACAAGCCAAATGGCATTCTGCGATATGCAAAGGTGCCATAAGGACATGTGAATGTCGTCTTCTCCTGGGCATCCGGGTGGATTGGGATCTGAAAGAAACCTGAATAACCATCTAAGAAACAGTAATAAGGATGGTTAGCCAAGCGTTCAAGCATCTGATCGATAAATGGTAAAGGAAAATGATCTTTGCGAGTTGCAGCATTCAATTTCCTGTAATCTACGCACATTCGATGCCCAGTAACAGTTCTAGTTGGTATCAATTCATTCCTATTATTTTTTATGACAGTGATGCCACCTTTCTTAGGAACTACATGAACCGGACTAACCCAATTACTATCTGAAATTGCATAGATCACACCAGCTTCTAGAAGTTTCATTATCTCTTTCTTTACAACATCTTGTAGATTCGGGTTTAACCTCCTCTGATGTTCTACAGAAGTCATTGATTCATCTTCTAGATGTATTCTATGCATGCAAAGATCAGGAGAAACCCCTGGAATATCATCTAGTGAATATCCTATAGCTTTCCTATACTTTCTAATTTCACAAAGAAGCAAGGCAATCTCTACATTGTTCAATTAAGAGTTCACTATCACAGGGAATGTCGAATTGGGTCCTAGAAACGCGTACCTGAGCCCCACAGGAAGGGGTTTGAGCTCAAGCTTCGGAGCTCTTAATTCGCTCCAAGGTCCATCAATCAAGCCGTCGGGAGCAGGTGCTCCAGGATTTAGAGCAGGTGCTCCGTCGGCTTTTTCTGCAGGTGAGCTCTCCTTGCCTTCTAAGCTCATGTATGCCACCAGCCTTTGCATCCTCGTGCTTGCATTCAGCATTTTTGCAAACCCATCAGCTTCTTCACTCAAATACCCATGTTCTCCTTCAGCTTTGGTGAGTGCAACTTCGAGAGGATCGATGGCCAAAACCTCTTCAGCAACCTCTTCAGCAATGCCTGAACCATCATCTATGACAAATGTCTGTCCGTCCAGCATTGGTTTCTTGAAGAGTTTATTCATCTCAAATCGCACCACCATATCTCCCAGCTGGAGATCTATCACTCCTTCTTTCACATCTATGATTGCACCAGCTGTGCATAAGAAGGATCGACCCAATATCAAAGGATCCTTGGGTTCTTCATCAAGCTCCAGAACCACAAAATCTGCTGGAATGAGTGTATCACCTATCTGAACATGCAGATCCTCAAGTATACCAACAGGGAATTTGGTTGATCTATCAGCAAATACCAGCGAGATTTTCGTCGGTTTGAATCTGGTGTAACCCAATCGCTTGGCTACAGAGTAAGGCATCAGATTCACACTTGAACCTAGATCGCAGAGAGACCTTGCAAAAAGTACATTCCCAATCCTAACTGAGAGAACAAACCTTCCTGGATCACTTCTCTTCTTCAGCACTTTGTTCTGAAGCACAGCACTGCACTCCTTCGAAACCATCATGACACTCTCTTCCTCAACAGCTTTCCCAGACACTAACCCCTTCATGTATCTTTTAAGGGCTGGTATCATCTGAACAGCATCAGCTAGAGGGAGTTTTACAGTCAAATCCTTCAGCATCTCCCTGCACTTTGCATCCTCTAAGTCCTTGCGAGACTTCTTTGGTGGAACTGGGTAAGGTACCTTAGGCGTGTAAACTCTTGCAGGAATGTTTGCTGGAGCAGGTGGCTGGAGCAGGTGCTCCCTCGTTGACTCAGGATGCTCCATCGTCAAATCTACGTCTGGAGCAGGTGCTCCAGATTTTGGAGCAGGTGCTCCGATGGAGGAAGAGTGCTCCTTCGTCTTTTTTACGTCATGAGCTGGTTCCTCTTCTTGGAGCAGGTGCTCCACGTCCTTTTCCTTCCTCTTTTCTGAGACAGAGCTTGTTGGTGGAGCATGTAGAGTCTTCCCACTTCTAAGCTCAATAGCATTCACAAACTCATTCCTGGGGTTTTCACCTTTTCCAGGGAGAGTTCCAGGTGATCTCTTCACAGCTTCTACAGTCTGAGCTACCTGAACATCCAGCTTCTTCACATGAGTCCACACAGCCTCATACTTGCCATTCAAATCATTGTACATGGTGTCCACTTTGGCATTAATCTCCATGGAAGACTTTTGCTGATTAACCAGCAGCTGTTGCATCAAGTTTTTCAGTTCATCCTGCGAGTTATTTGAGGAACTCGAAGAAGGCTGTAGACTTGTGAAAGGCAACTTCTGCTGATTTCCACCTTGAAATCGATTCTGATTGGTGATGAACTGCTTTCCTTGGAAGTTGCTGGAGAAGTTCTTCTGAAATCCTGACTGATTCTGCACTCCTTGCTGCGGATAGACCTGATCCTGAGGGTTCTCAACATTGTTGCTTCTGTAGGATAAATTCGGGTGGCTTCTGAAGTTGTTGAAACTGCGATTCTGCACATACCCTTGTCCATTCACGAAATTTACCTCCATCTGATCATTATTCTCTGCATCTACAAACTCTTGAGCAAGAGGTGCATCACCAACCTCATCAGCAAAATGCACAGATCTCTGGTTCTCTCTCAACAGCAGATTCACCTTTGCTGTAAGCTCATCGATTTTGCTCAACTCCACACTATGAACTGCTTTGCTAGACCTGTCATACTCTTGGGATTTGTTGCTGGAGCTTGCAGCTAAGTTCTCAATCAACTCATAAGCAGCTTCTTTGGACTTAGTCATGAAATCGCCATTGCTAGCTGCATTCAAAGCATTCCTGTAATCCCAGTTGACACCATCATAAAAGGTTGACAGGATCTGCTCATCAGAGAACCCATGGTGAGGGCACTCTCTTCGGTACTCCTTGTACCTCTCCTAAGCTTCGCAGAAAGCTTCACCAGGTTGCTGTTTAAACGACGAGATCTTGTTCTTCAGAGCTGCAGTTTTGGCCTTAGTGTAGAAATGGTCCAAAAATGCTGATCTGCACTCTTCCCATGTAGTCAATGACCCAGGTGGTAATGACTTCAGCCAGCGCAAACCTTTGTCCGCAAGTGAGAATGGAAAAAGCTTGCACTTCAAGAAATCGGCTGGTATCCCATTTGATCCAGTCGTGCTGCAAATCTCCTCAAAATTCTTGATGTGGTCCATCGGAATCTCAGCAGGAAGCCCATGAAAGAGGTGCTGCTTCACCAATGAGATCAGCTGAGGTTTGATCTCAAAGTCTTGCCTCTGAATGGTTGGAGGAGCAATCGCAGCCCTGTTGTGATAGTAAGCGTGCGGACTGTCCTTGTCTCCAATAGTAGGCTGTGGCTGCTCCCTGTCTTGCTGCGCCTTTTGCAGCTGCTCCAATTGTTGTCGAAGCTGTTGAACCTCGACAGCCATGTTGCCATTGTTGCCTTGATCGCCCATGTTGGCTTGAATAGGCCTTTGACGTCTGTTTTCTCGCTCGACTCTTGCTAGATCGGTGTTCGATAAAGAAACAAGATCGGTGCAGTTGCTCCTTGTGGATATGTTTGACATACACCTGAAACACACGCAAACAAGAGAACAAGAGAGAAAAATTAGTAAAGCCTTAGTCTGAATTTCAAACCAAAAATCAAAGGTAACGAATTGGTCCCCGTCGCAACGGCGCCAAAATTTGATTCTCACTAGATATACTCCTAGTTTCTACTGCAATAGAACAGTGATGTAGTTGTAATATAAAGGATTCGAAATCCAGAGGACCAGTGTTACTCTATGAATTTGTGAGGATTGAATTAAAGCTAAGACGAAAGATGGTTTGTTTTGAAAACTAAAAAGTAAACAGAATGGCAAACAATGATTTAAATTCAAATTAAAACAAGCACTAGACCAAAGCAATTCGCAGGGATTTCAGAGATAAGAACCAAATGACTATTCAGGACACAAGTGTAACGCAAGTCTCGAACTCAAACAGAAAAGCTTATCGATCCACTGTCGTGATCTCGATAACTTTGTCTAACAACCTAAATCCTAAACTGTCGTTTGAACCTAGAAAATTGCAGACAAGCATTAGCTAGCAGGTGTGATCTGTTCACGATTTGCCTTAACTTCAACTGTCGTTGGCTAAGGACAAATCGCTCACCAATGTTTATTCTAGCAACCTATTACACTTTTGATGAATAGATTAACCTAAAATCGCAGATTGAGTGATCAATTCAACCTAAGCATTAAGTCTAACAATGGTGAAGACAATAGATATCAAGCCCTATTTGCATCTAATCCTTTAACTCATGAAATCCTTTGAACGCTTTAATCTAGCTAAGAGATCTACTCAGACATGGAGAAAAGAAACACAGAAACAGATGGAAAGGAATTCATGAATTAAAATCGCAGAAGAGATAATAGGGTTCAGAATTCTTCTCAAAGTGTAGCAGATTTCTTATCCCAAAAGCTTACAAGTAAAAACTCTATGGTTCAGGAAATTGTAAAAAGAAAAACGTAGAAAGTCTGTAGAAAAACGTGATTCTAAAACACAGGCGGCTGTGGACTTTTTATTCTCTTTCTCCTCCTAAAATTAGGTAAAAGTCGATTTCCTTATTTTACTCTCGTCTGGAGCAGGTGCTCCACGAAGGGTCCAAACCGGGAGCAGGTGCTCCGGGGATGATTTCTCCAAAAACGTGTGAAATAGCTCCTTATTGCTCAAATTCATCTCCTTTTGCTCCAATGCCTCCTAAACACTCCAATACTTTGATAAGGCCTCTAAGTCACCTGAAACTTCCTGAAAAGACTCCAAAAACTCCTAAAACAATCAGTAAACACAAGTTAGAATGAGTCAAAATCTCCACTCATCAACATCCAGTGTGAATCAGTACACAAGGTTACAAAACTTGCGTCAAGGTTCACGGAGTGTGGAGGAGTACGCGGATGAATTTTTCTTGTTGATCACCCGTAACGAGATTTTTGATAGTGAAGTTCAGCTTGTTTCGCGCTTCATCGGAGGCTTGAAGCCACATATTCAGAACGCAATGATGCAATTTGATCCAACTTCACTAGCTGAGGCAAAACGCTGAGCTCTTGGGTTTGAGCAACAGTTCAAGACGAATACGAGTTGGTCTTCTATGGGACGTAATCGAGCATTTGGGAACCCGAACAATGAGACCGGTCAAGCGACTACAGCTGGGAAAGAGCTCGGTGAATCTTCTCAGGCTCGGGGTACTTTAACAGCAGAAACAGCGGGTGAAGGACAAGCTTTGCGACGTTCGTCGCGTCCTAACATGCTGCGCTGTTACACTTGTGGGGAACAAGGCCATTTGTAAACGGCTTGCCCAAAGAAGACGCGTCGAGGATTGTTGATTGATGAGGTTCAGTGGGACAAAGATCAAGAAGAAGAGCTTGAGCAAGCAGATGATGAATTACCGGTGGAACATAGTTCGGGTGATCAGGGTCATATGTTGGTCATTCGCGTGTGCCTTTCGCCCATGGCTAGTGAGGAGCCTTGGCTTCGCACTAATATCTTTCAGTCCACATGCACGATTAAAAGAAAGATTTGTCGTTTTGTGATTGATTCCGGGAGCTTTCGTAATGTGGTTTCTGAAGAGGCCTGCCGGAAGCTGAATTTGCGAAAGGAAGCTCATCCATCCCCTTACAAGATGACGTGGCTGAATGAGGATACAGAAATTCGCATTTCACAGAGAGCTTTGGTGTCTTTTTCTATTGGGTCTTGTTACAAAGATAAGATCTTCTGTGATATTGTGCCCATGGATGTTGGTCACTTGTTGTTGGGACGTCCATGGCAGTATGATCGTGATGTCGTTCATAATGGCAGGAGTAATACTTACTCGTTCATCTTTGACAATCGTCGCATTGTGCTCTCACCGACCCCATTGGTTACGCCTGCTCCGCCTCGTCGTGTTCCTGAACAGCTGCTTCCCGATGAATCCCACGGATCGTCGAGTGTGCTGTTTTGCTCCCAAGCGTCGTTTGAGTCCGAATTTAAGGAAGCAGGTTTTGCAGTGGTCCTTTTGTCATCGTCTGTTGCGCCGAGTACGACACATGTGGTCATGCCGCAGATTGCCGATTTGCTTAAGGAATTTGAGGACATTCTTCCAGCTGATTTACCTAATGGCCTGCCTCCGCTTAGGGACATTCAACACCACATTGATTTGGTACCTGGTGCTTCTTTACCGAATCGTCCTTATTATCGTATGAGTCCGCAGGAACACGAGGAATTGCGATGTCAAGTGGAAGCTTTGGTGGCTAAGGGACATGTGCGTGAAAGTCTTAGTCCCTGCGCGGTTCCAACATTGTTAATTCCCAAGAAAGACGGTTCCTGGCGTATGTGTGTTGATAGTCGAGCGATTAACAAAATTACAGTGCGTTATCGTTTTCCTATTCCGCGTCTGGACGATTTACTTGATCAGATTGGAATTGCAACAGTGTTCTCTAAACTGGATTTGAAGAGTGGATACCATCAGATTCGAATTCGTCCTGGAGATGAGTGGAAGACAGCTTTCAAGACCAGGGAAGGATTGTTTGAATGGTTGGTTATGTCATTTGGTTTGTCTAATGCTCCTAGCACTTTCATGAGAGTGATGAACCAGGCGTTACGTGCGTTTATTGGCAGATTCGTTGTGGTGTATTTTGACGATATTCTTGTCTTCAGTTCGTCAATTCACGATCACCTTGCTCACCTGCGTGAGGTTCTTCTTGTTCTTCGCCAAGAGTCCTTGTTTGTGGCTTCACAAAAATGTGAATGGGGCGTTGATCGTGTGCTGTTTTTGGGGTATGTGGTGTCGGCTGAAGGTTTAGCAATGGATGACAGTAAGGTTGCTGCGGTTCGTTCATGGCCTACACCCAAATCTGTCTCGGAAGTTCGTTCTTTTCATGGTCTGTCCTCGTTCTATCGCCGATTTGTGTCGCATTTTAGCACTATCATGGCTCCTTTGACTGATTGCATGAAGTCCGATAAGTTCATTTGGACACAGGAAGCTAGCGAAGCATTTTCGCTTATCAAGGAAAAGCTCACTTCTGCTCCGGTTCTAGTACTTCCGGACTTTTCGGTAACTTTTGAGCTGCA
Source organism: Eutrema salsugineum (assembly GCF_000478725.1). NCBI lineage: Eukaryota > Viridiplantae > Streptophyta > Magnoliopsida > Brassicales > Brassicaceae > Eutrema > Eutrema salsugineum. The sequence goes on along the minus strand of NW_006256907.1, from coordinate 4,602 downwards.
TTGTGACGCGTCTAAGCTTGGGATTGGTGCGGTGCTCAGCCAGAATTCGCGCCCTGTAGCTTTCTTTAGTGAGAAGCTTTCGGGTGCGCGGTGTCGTTATAGTACATACGACGTCGAATTTTATGCAGTGGTTCAAGCTATTAAGCACTGGCGTCACTATTTAGTGCATCGTGATTTCATTCTATTTACCGATCATGATGCATTAAAGCATTTGGACAGTCAGGCAAAAGTGTCTTTCCGTCACGCTTCGTGGATTGCCTTCTTGCAGCAGTTCACCTTTTCTATTGGACATAAGGCAGGGAAGTTAAACAGGGTTGCTGATTCTCTTAGCCGGAGACGTTCTTTATTGACCGCGATGCATACCTCGGTGCCTGGGTTTGCCACTTTTGCGGATCTGTACCCATCGGACCCATACTTTGGTAAGATTTTTGAGTCGGTAAAAGCTGGTGCTCGTGCAGATTTTACTTATACCGATGGCTTTCTCTTCCACGGGGTTCGGTTGTGCATTCCGGATTGCAGTTTACGACTGCGTGTCATTGAGGAGTTGCATAGTGAGGGTCATGTTGGTAGGGATCGGATGCTACAACTGGTTGCAGCTGCTTATTATTGGCCATCACTTCGTCGGGATGTCGAACGATTCGTGGAACGGTGTCGGGCTTGTCAGGTGGCAAAGGGGCAAGCTTCTAATGCGGGCTTATATCTTCCTCTTCCCATTCCAACCCAGCCTTGGACAGACTTGAGCATGGACTTTGTTTTGGGTTTGCCGCGATCTCAGCGTGGTAATGATTCTATTTTTGTGGTCGTTGATCGCTTTTCAAAGATGGCTCACTTTGTTCCGTGTAAGCGTACGACCGATGCAGTAAAGGTGGCTGCTCTGTTCTTTCAGGAGGTTTATCGTATACATGGGTTGCCTACTTCGATTGTTTCTGACCGTGACACTCGTTTCTTGAGTCACTTCTGGCGTTCTTTGTGGAAGCTGCTACATACGCGCCTTGACATGAGTACTGCGTATCATCCTCAGACGGACGGGCAGACAGAGGTGACTAATCGCGCATTGGGCAACATGCTGCGATGCCTCGTGGGTGATAACATCCGTTCGTGGGAATCTCGTTTGTGTCAGGCTGAGTTTGCGCACAATCGTGCGACTAATAGAAGCTTGGGGTTCAGCCCTTTTGAGGTTGTTTACAGTTTGCTGCCGCGTGGTCCTCTTGACTTGACTACTGCTACTAATAAGCGGCGTTTTCATGGGCGTGCTGTGGACTTTGTGGAGGCGTTACAGGACACTCATCGGCAAGCTCACGATCAGCTTACCTTGTCGTCTCAAAAGTACAAGCGTCGAGCAGATGGCAAGCGTCGTGAGGTTATCTTTCAACCGGGTGACTTGGTCTGGGTGGTCTTAACAAAAGATCGCATGCCTGCGCAGGATTATAGCAAGCTTCGATCGCGGAAGATTGGTCCTGTTGAAGTGCTTCAGCGTATAAACGACAATGCGTACAAGTTGAAGCTTCCTCCTCACATCAAGACTGCCGATGTTTTCAACGTCAAGTTCCTTTCCAAGTATCATGGTGACAATGACGTTCCAGATTCAGAGGCGAATCTTCTCCAACCCGGAGGGACCTGATGCAGCGCATCTTAATCATTTATCTCTTCAAACTCTATTTTACCCTTAACTCGGTTGGATTCTAATTATTGTTTTCGGTTTTTGCTCTTTACTTGGGCTTTAAGACTCTTTAGCTTTATTTCCTTTTCGTATTTGGTTAGGGTTTTACATTGCTTTTACGCTATTATAAATAGCTTTCGTTATGTAGAAAGAACGGCAGTTGTTATATTGAATTATTCAGAGCTTTTAAAGCATCTATCTCTCTTGTTTCTCGGATATTCTCTCGAATCAACGAGTTTCAAGCTTCTTCGCTGTTCGGTCATTCTCTGAATCAACGAACATCGAAATCGTTACGCTTACGCTGCGCCATGTAATGCAATATAATAGTGCATACTATATACTAAAATTAATAACATAGTCTATATTTCTAACAAAATAGTTTAAAGTTGATAACATATATTCATTCCGTTCTGAGATATACTGTATGTTGCATTTGCATGAGGTGCGCTAATTCCTCGATCGCTTGAATAAAGACTTATGCGAGATATGACTTTATGAAAGATCCTCTATAAGTCTAGGATTTACGTTTCCCATTATGATTGACCGATATATATATATATAGAGGATCTTTCAGAAATTTATCTAATATGGAAAGTGTAGAAGACAAACGATCATCAGAAAAATGGTTCTTTGATCTCTTAAGGAGGGTGACTGTGAGGGCATTGAGCCAAATATTTGATCTCTTCGCTTCCATTAGACACAGATTCCCAAGGGAACAAGATTTGTAAGTGTCAAGGATGTTGGTACTACTACAATGCTCTTTAAGGCGTTCTTAATTTCCAGAGAGGTTTTCAACCGCAAGAGACACCAAAAAGAACAAGAAACCAACAAAAACCTCTTTTTGTAACAAGAACCAACAACACAAATGGATCCGAAGGAAATTAGGTTAATTAGTAGGTGCAGATGATTTTCGTAGAATAGATTCCACTGATACCATTACAGCTAATAGCATTTTTGAATTCCACATGATACATCAGTTTTATACAATCTTTGGTTTTAATATCTCAATAATATGGTATTTGCTGTAATGCAATAGAATATTGTAGGTGCAAATGTGTGATGTATATATATTTGAAGAAAAAATTTGAGTGGAATTGAATATTTCTTTGGATCTCTCTAGAAATCTGCCATTTATATTATTATATATGTTCTTATCATGTCATACAGCGCAACAATTTGGAGTACTGAGAATTTAGAATAAAAATGGTGGTCTTCAATGATTATAAGTGATCAAAATGTTCTGAACAAAGTTCGGATCTTCGGATCTCATCAAATATGATTCTTACAACTATTAATTTTCGCACTAACGAAAAAAATGTTTTTGAGAACAGAAAAAAAGTTCAAGAGAATAAAGATTCAATAGATATCAATACAATATCAATTTCAAAATTCGTGGCAATATATAATTATCGGACAATAAATGCCAACTAAGCTTGGTACACTAGTGACCTAAAATTTGAAATGGATCTGACTCAGACGAACACGTTTTATTCAACCTTTCTTGTACACATCGAAGAACAACTTCCATTTTCTTTTTAACCAATAACCCAACAGGAGAGAGTCACAGAAGAGGCAGAAAACAGAAAACGCCTTTTTTTTTTTCTCTCTGAGATAACTGAAGTTCTATTTTTCTAAAATACTGTTTTATATTTTTACGTACAGTAAGTTCATGAACGTTGTTGTCCTTTAATTCCTACACGCAGTTAGTTAATTATTAAAACTTATTATAGAAAAATACTCGTTATATTTATCATGTTTAGACAAATATTATATTAGAGATCCCAAGGACTGGTCGTAATAGTGATTTAAACGTAATGTGGTTATGGGCTAATTTTCATATGCCGTGGTTTGTGGGTACTCTATAGAACAACAAGGTGCATCTAAAAACACAAAGATAGGGCATTTTAGCTTGACACCATGTAACTATCGACGGGTGATATATAGTTAACAAAAGGGGCTGGGAACTTATTTATCCAATGTGACTACAAAGGTCGCAAATGCACTTTGTTGATGGTGGACAATTTCAGAACTCACCAGAAGTTGAAAATGTTGTGGTATATGATGCAGAAATATCTCAAATATCTTGATAATTTATTTAATTATTTAAATAATTTATTTTGGATTTATTATAAATAAGCCGTTTAGGCTTGAGTTGTACTTAGTTTTTGATTGATTAATATAATTGAGCTTTTATCTTTTTCTTTTTTGTTTTTGATAGATTTACGGAGATCTCAACGATTTTAAAAGGCTTGATTTATTTAAGAATTCTCAAACTAAACGAATAATCTTGTCATTATCATAATTTTCCGGATATTTTTAGGATTAACAGATTATTATTCTATTTTTTTTTTAAACTTCCACTATATCAGTATATATATCTGAGTGGCTGTGGCGCTGAACAAAAAAAGACCAAGGGTAGATAAATTGGATGGGATCCACTAAAATGTGCATTATATATATAAAAGGGTAGATATATATATATATATATATATATATATATATATTGCCATGTTATTTTTGGGCGTGCTCTATTACATTATGCATAATAAAGATGCACATTGCCATTTCCATGACATGAATATTGAGTAATGAGCCCATGATAAGCATGAAATAGCGTAATTGTAAGAACATATAAAAGAAGATTATTGCGATTTCAGCTTAATCAGCATAAATTTTTACCAAATATCGGCTTGACAAATTTAGTCTGAAATGTATAACTAGTTAGTGAGAGATCCACAATGTAACGTCTCCGTCTCTTTGGGTAATCCTCATATGAACGATAAATGACAATAACATCAACTAAAACTGATTTAAGTTTTAGCTATACAAATCTTCTTATATATGCATATATAATTTTCAACTTTTATAAGTTTTTGTATTGAACTACTTTGATATTATATATCTCTATATTATTATTTAAGTAGACATTTAAAAAAATAACC